>NW_027288553.1:0-229635 GCF_037038585.1 Patagioenas fasciata | reverse complement strand
TGTTTCCCAAGAGGTCGTTTAGCGAGTGAACAGCAGTGTGCGCGACTTTCAGGAGTGTGCCTGGAAAGTGCCAGAATCACCAGGAGCATCTGTGCAAAAGCTGCTGCCTCTGTGACCGCATTGAGGCACGTTCGCGTGTCTGCGAGTATATAGACGGCTCTTTCGCGTCTCACTCCGAGGGAAACGGTCCGCTATTGCTTCTGTGCGCACAGACGCGATTCCCTTGTCTCTTGCGAACACAGGGAACTCTGTGCATCCAAATCTACAGGCTAAGGACGCGTCTGCATATGTTTTGGTGAACAATCGAGTGTGCGTGTTCTGACAGCTGCCTCTATGCAGACGTCTCCACAGAGCCACTTCTGAATGCCCCGCAGCCCAGGACTGAATGGATACACTAACAAGTGCACCGGTGTGAGCAACCACATATGCAGAAGGACGTCTTTCATCTCACAGAAGCGCGAACGTCTTGGCGTTCAAGCACATGGCAGAAACAAGGTGTGAACAGATGAGCTGCTGCTATTTTCTCCGTTCGGCATGCTTCGTTGTAGCTCTCTTGCCGGTCGCCGGCTTAGCGGCTTGCTTTGCGCGACTAGCTCTGGGGAGAGAAGGAGATAGCGCCGGAAACCTCGCCTTTTGCCTTCTTCGGCGCTGGAACCTGGTTGCTGCGCCTTCTCTTTGTCCATGTGCACACACACGATTCCTCAGCGAAAACCATGCAGAAACCTTTCCACGAGCACCCAGGGATGTGCACCCAGCACCACGTGCACGCACACGCAGCTAGAGAAAAGCACCTACCTTTTCACACACTGATGCCTAAGCAAACGCGTGGCCACACACACGCACACATCCGCAAGCGCGCCTACTCCCATCTATTGAGGGAAAGACGGACGAGCTCTTTGGTTGCTCTTCACAGGCTTGTCCCTGATCTATAGCTGAGGGCAAACACTTGTGTGCTTGTGGGAGAGCCTGTGTCTTTCCTGGAAGCGTTTGGGAGTTTTGCTCAGACGCGTGTTTCCTCAAGTTCAAGAATCAAGATCTAGGATACCTGCAGACAGGTGCCTGTTTGTGTGGAGACAGTCTGTTTGAAACTGTGTTCCTCAGCGCCCGCTCTTTCTCCCCGTCGCTCCACACGCCTGGGAGTCCCTTTCTTTCTCTCCACAAGCACGTGTGTTGACTTCGTCGCACATGTGCATCTGCACAAGCGTTGAGCTCAGCAGAGCGTGTCTCTTGACACTTGATGTGCGTTGGCTGTGTCTGCCTGCTCCAGTGAAGAGAGAAACGGGAAATCACTTGGTAGAGGCAACAAAGCAAAGGCGAGGCAGGATTGACATCTGCTCAACAGAGACGGATTCCCTGCGCTGACACAGTTCACAGTTACACGAGAAGCAATCTGAGCGGTCCGTCGACCGGAGACGTGTTTCCCAAGAGGTCGTTTAGCGAGTGAACAGCAGTGTGCGCGACTTTCAGGAGTGTGCCTGGAAAGTGCCAGAATCACCAGGAGCATCTGTGCAAAAGCTGCTGCCTCTGTGACCGCATTGAGGCACGTTCGCGTGTCTGCGAGTATATAGACGGCTCTTTCGCGTTCACTCCGAGGGAAACGGTCCGCTATTGCTTCTGTGCGCACAGACGCGATTCCCTTGTCTCTTGCGAACACAGGGAACTCTGTGCATCCAAATCTACAGGCTAAGGACGCGTCTGCATATGTTTTGGTGAACAATCGAGTGTGCGTGTTCTGACAGCTGCCTCTATGCAGACGTCTCCACAGAGCCACTTCTGAATGCCCCGCAGCCCAGGACTGAATGGATACACTAACAAGTGCACCGGTGTGAGCAACCACATATGCAGAAGGACGTCTTTCATCTCACAGAAGCGCGAACGTCTTGGCGTTCAAGCACATGGCAGAAACAAGGTGTGAACAGATGAGCTGCTGCTATTTTCTCCGTTCGGCATGCTTCGTTGTAGCTCTCTTGCCGGTCGCCGGCTTAGCGGCTTGCTTTGCGCGACTAGCTCTGGGGAGAGAAGGAGATAGCGCCGGAAACCTCGCCTTTTGCCTTCTTCGGCGCTGGAACCTGGTTGCTGCGCCTTCTCTTTGTCCATGTGCACACACACGATTCCTCAGCGAAAACCATGCAGAAACCTTTCCACGAGCACCCAGGGATGTGCACCCAGCACCACGTGCACGCACACGCAGCTAGAGAAAAGCACCTACCTTTTCACACACTGATGCCTAAGCAAACGCGTGGCCACACACACGCACACATCCGCAAGCGCGCCTACTCCCATCTAACTGAGAGAAAGACGGACGAGCTCTTTGGTTGCTCTTCACAGGCTTGTCCCTGATCTATAGCTGAGGGCAAACACTTGTGTGCTTGTGGGAGAGCCTGTGTCTTTCCTGGAAGCGTTTGGGAGTTTTGCTCAGACGCGTGTTTCCTCAGTTCAAGAATCAAGATCTAGGATACCTGCAGACAGGTGCCTGTTTGTGTGGAGACAGTCTGTTTGAAACTGTGCTCCTCAGCGCCCGCTCTTTCTCCCCGTCGCTCCACACGCCTGGGAGTCCCTTTCTTTCTCTCCACAAGCACGTGTGTTGACTTCGTCGCACATGTGCATCTGCACAAGCGTTGAGCTCAGCAGAGCGTGTCTCTTGACACTTGATGTGCGTTGGCTGTGTCTGCCTGCTCCAGTGAAGAGAGAAACGGGAAATCATCTTGGTAGAGGCAACAAAGCAAAGCGAGGCAGGATTGACATCTGCTCAACAGAGACGGATTCCCTGCGCTGACACAGTTCACAGTTACACGAGAAGCAATCTGAGGCGGTCCGTCGACCGGAGACGTGTTTCCCAAGAGGTCGTTTAGCGAGTGAACAGCAGTGTGCGCGACTTTCAGGAGTGTGCCTGAAAGTGCCAGAATCACCAGGAGCATCTGTGCAAAAGCTGCTGCCTCTGTGACCGCATTGAGGCACGTTCGCGTGTCTGCGAGTATATAGACGGCTCTTTCGCGTTCACTCCGAGGGAAACGGTCCGCTATTGCTTCTGTGCGCACAGACGCGATTCCCTTGTCTCTTGCGAACACAGGGAACTCTGTGCATCCAAATCTACAGGCTAAGGACGCGTCTGCATATGTTTTGGTGAACAATCGAGTGTGCGTGTTCTGACAGCTGCCTCTATGCAGACGTCTCCACAGAGCCACTTCTGAATGCCCCGCAGCCAGGACTGAATGGATACACTAACAAGTGCACCGGTGTGAGCAACCACATATGCAGAAGGACGTCTTTCATCTCACAGAAGCGCGAACGTCTTGGCGTTCAAGCACATGGCAGAAACAAGGTGTGAACAGATGAGCTGCTGCTATTTTCTCCGTTCGGCATGCTTCGTTGTAGCTCTCTTGCCGGTCGCCGGCTTAGCGGCTTGCTTTGCGCGACTAGCTCTGGGGAGAGAAGGAGATAGCGCCGGAAACCTCGCCTTTTGCCTTCTTCGGCGCTGGAACCTGGTTGCTGCGCCTTCTCTTTGTCCATGTGCACACACACGATTCCTCAGCGAAAACCATGCAGAAACCTTTCCACGAGCACCCAGGGATGTGCACCCAGCACCACGTGCACGCACACGCAGCTAGAGAAAAGCACCTACCTTTTCACACACTGATGCCTAAGCAAACGCGTGGCCACACACACGCACACATCCGCAAGCGCGCCTACTCCCATCTATTGAGGGAAAGACGGACGAGCTCTTTGGTTGCTCTTCACAGGCTTGTCCCTGATCTATAGCTGAGGGCAAACACTTGTGTGCTTGTGGGAGAGCCTGTGTCTTTCCTGGAAGCGTTTGGGAGTTTTGCTCAGACGCGTGTTTCCTCAAGTTCAAGAATCAAGATCTAGGATACCTGCAGACAGGTGCCTGTTTGTGTGGAGACAGTCTGTTTGAAACTGTGTTCCTCAGCGCCCGCTCTTTCTCCCCGTCGCTCCACACGCCTGGGAGTCCCTTTCTTTCTCTCCACAAGCACGATGTGTTGACTTCGTCGCACATGTGCATCTGCACAAGCGTTGAGCTCAGCAGAGCGTGTCTCTTGACACTTGATGTGCGTTGGCTGTGTCTGCCTGCTCCAGTGAAGAGAGAAACGGGAAATCATCTTGGTAGAGGCAACAAAGCAAAAGCGAGGCAGGATTGACATCTGCTCAACAGAGACGGATTCCCTGCGCTGACACAGTTCACAGTTACACGAGAAGCAATCTGAGCGGATCCGTCGACCGGAGACGTGTTTCCCAAGAGGTCGTTTAGCGAGTGAACAGCAGTGTGCGCGACTTTCAGGAGTGTGCCTGGAAAGTGCCAGAATCACCAGGAGCATCTGTGCAAAAGCTGCTGCCTCTGTGACCGCATTGAGGCACGTTCGCGTGTCTGCGAGTATATAGACGGCTCTTCGCGTTCACTCCGAGGGAAACGGTCCGCTATTGCTTCTGTGCGCACAGACGCGATTCCCTTGTCTCTTGCGAACACAGGGAACTCTGTGCATCCAAATCTACAGGCTAAGGACGCGTCTGCATATGTTTTGGTGAACAATCGAGTGTGCGTGTTCTGACAGCTGCCTCTATGCAGACGTCTCCACAGAGCCACTTCTGAATGCCCCGCAGCCCAGGACTGAATGGATACACTAACAAGTGCACCGGTGTGAGCAACCACATATGCAGAAGGACGTCTTTCATCTCACAGAAGCGCGACGTCTTGGCGTTCAAGCACATGGCAGAAACAAGGTGTGAACAGATGAGCTGCTGCTATTTCTTCTCCGTTCGCATGCTTCGTTGTAGCTCTCTTGCCGGTCGCCGGCTTAGCGGCTTGCTTTGCGCGACTAGCTCTGGGAGAGAAGGAGATAGCGCCGGAAACCTCGCCTTTTGCCTTCTTCGGCGCTGGAACCTGGTTGCTGCGCCTTCTCTTTGTCCATGTGCACACACACGATTCCTCAGCGAAAACCATGCAGAAACCTTTCCACGAGCACCCCAGGGATGTGCACCCAGCACCACGTGCACGCACACGCAGCTAGAGAAAAGCACCTACCTTTTCACACACTGATGCCTAAGCAAACGCGTGGCCACACACACGCACACATCCGCAAGCGCGCCTACTCCCATCTATTGAGGAAAGACGGACGAGCTCTTTGGTTGCCTCTTCACAGGCTTGTCCCTGATCTATAGCTGAGGGCAAACACTTGTGTGCTTGTGGGAGAGCCTGTGTCTTTCCTGGAAGCGTTAGGGAGTTTTGCTCAGACGCGTGTTTCCTCAAGTTCAAGAATCAAGATCTAGGATACCTGCAGACAGGTGCCTGTTTGTGTGGAGACAGTCTGTTTGAAACTGTGTTCCTCAGCGCCCGCTCTTTCTCCCCGTCGCTCCACACGCCTGGGAGTCCCTTTCTTTCTCTCCACAAGCACGTGTGTTGACTTCGTCGCACATGTGCATCTGCACAAGCGTTGAGCTCAGCAGAGCGTGTCTCTTGACACTTGATGTGCGTTGGCTGTGTCTGCCTGCTCCAGTGAAGAGAGAAACGGGAAATCATCTTGGTAGAGGCAACAAAGCAAAAGCGAGGCAGGATCCACATCTGCTCAACAGAGACGGATTCCCTGCGCTGACACAGTTCACAGTTACACGAGAAGCAATCTGAGCGGTCCGTCGACCGGAGACGTGTTTCCCAAGAGGTCGTTTAGCGAGTGAACAGCAGTGTGCGCGACTTTCAGGAGTGTGCCTGGAAAGTGCCAGAATCACCAGGAGCATCTGTGCAAAAGCTGCTGCCTCTGTGACCGCATTGAGGCACGTTCGCGTGTCTGCGAGTATATAGACGGCTCTTTCGCGTTCACATCCGAGGGAAACGGTCCGCTATTGCTTCTGTGCGCACAGACGCGATTCCCTTGTCTCTTGCGAACACAGGGAACTCTGCATCCAAATCTACAGGCTAAGGACGCGTCTGCATATGTTTTGGTGAACAATCGAGTGTGCGTGTTCTGACAGCTGCCTCTATGCAGACGTCTCCACAGAGCCACTTCTGAATGCCCCGCAGCCCAGGACTGAATGGATACACTAACAAGTGCACCGGTGTGAGCAACCACATATGCAGAAGGACGTCTTTCATCTCACAGAAGCGCGAACGTCTTGGCGTTCAAGCACATGGCAGAAACAAGGTGTGAACAGATGAGCTGCTGCTATTTTCTCCGTTCGGCATGCTTCGTTGTAGCTCTCTTGCCGGTCGCCGGCTTAGCGGCTTGCTTTGCGCGACTAGCTCTGGGGAGAGAAGGAGATAGCGCCGGAAACCTCGCCTTTTGCCTTCTTCGGCGCTGGAACCTGGTTGCTGCGCCTTCTCTTTGTCCATGTGCACACACACGATTCCTCAGCGAAAACCATGCAGAAACCTTTCCACGAGCACCCAGGGATGTGCACCCAGCACCACGTGCACGCACACGCAGCTAGAGAAAAGCACCTACCTTTTCACACACTGATGCCTAAGCAAACGCGTGGCCACACACACGCACACATCCGCAAGCGCGCCTACTCCCATCTATTGAGGGAAAGACGGACGAGCTCTTTGGTTGCTCTTCACAGGCTTGTCCCTGATCTATAGCTGAGGGCAAACACTTGTGTGCTTGTGGGAGAGCCTGTGTCTTTCCTGGAAGCGTTTGGGAGTTTTGCTCAGACGCGTGTTTCCCTCAAGTTCAAGAATCAAGATCTAGGATACCTGCAGACAGGTGCCTGTTTGTGTGGAGACAGTCTGTTTGAAACTGTGTTCCTCAGCGCCCGCTCTTTCTCCCCGTCGCTCCACACGCCTGGGAGTCCCTTTCTTTCTCTCCACAAGCACGTGTGTTGACTTCGTCGCACATGTGCATCTGCACAAGCGTTGAGCTCAGCAGAGCGTGTCTCTTGACACTTGATGTGCGTTGGCTGTGTCTGCCTGCTCCAGTGAAGAGAGAAACGGGAAATCATCTTGGTAGAGGCAACAAAGCAAAAGCGAGGCAGGATCCACATCTGCTCAACAGAGACGGATTCCCTGCGCTGACACAGTTCACAGTTACACGAGAAGCAATCTGAGCGGTCCGTCGACCGGAGACGTGTTTCCCAAGAGGTCGTTTAGCGAGTGAACAGCAGTGTGCGCGACTTTCAGGAGTGTGCCTGGAAAGTGCCAGAATCACCAGGAGCATCTGTGCAAAAGCTGCTGCCTCTGTGACCGCATTGAGGCACGTTCGCGTGTCTGCGAGTATATAGACGGCTCTTTCGCGTTCACTCCGAGGGAAACGGTCCGCTATTGCTTCTGTGCGCACAGACGCGATTCCCTTGTCTCTTGCGAACACAGGGAACTCTGTGCATCCAAATCTACAGGCTATGGACGCGTCTGCATATGTTTTGGTGAACAATCGAGTGTGCGTGTTCTGACAGCTGCCTCTATGCAGACGTCTCCACAGAGCCACTTCTGAATGCCCCGCAGCCCAGGACTGAATGGATACACTAACAAGTGCACCGGTGTGAGCAACCACATATGCAGAAGGACGTCTTTCATCTCACAGAAGCGCGAACGTCTTGGCGTTCAAGCACATGGCAGAAACAAGGTGTGAACAGATGAGCTGCTGCTATTTTCTCCGTTCGGCATGCTTCGTTGTAGCTCTCTTGCCGGTCGCCGGCTTAGCGGCTTGCTTTGCGCGACTAGCTCTGGGGAGAGAAGGAGATAGCGCCGGAAACCTCGCCTTTTGCCTTCTTCGGCGCTGGAACCTGGTTGCTGCGCCTTCTCTTTGTCCATGTGCACACACACGATTCCTCAGCGAAAACCATGCAGAAACCTTTCCACGAGCACCCAGGGATGTGCACCCAGCACCACGTGCACGCACACGCAGCTAGAGAAAAGCACCTACCTTTTCACACACTGATGCCTAAGCAAACGCGTGGCCACACACACGCACACATCCGCAAGCGCGCCTACTCCCATCTACTGAGGGAAAGACGGACGAGCTCTTTGGTTGCTCTTCACAGGCTTGTCCCTGATCTATAGCTGAGGGCAAACACTTGTGTGCTTGTGGGAGAGCCTGTGTCTTTCCTGGAAGCGTTTGGGAGTTTTGCTCAGACGCGTGTTTCCTCAAGTTCAAGAATCAAGATCTAGGATACCTGCAGACAGGTGCCTGTTTGTGTGGAGACAGTCTGTTTGAAACTGTGTTCCTCAGCGCCCGCTCTTTCTCCCCGTCGCTCCACACGCCTGGGAGTCCCTTTCTTTCTCTCCACAAGCACGTGTGTTGACTTCGTCGCACATGTGCATCTGCACAAGCGTTGAGCTCAGCAGAGCGTGTCTCTTGACACTTGATGTGCGTTGGCTGTGTCTGCCTGCTCCAGTGAAGAGAGAAACGGGAAATCATCTTGGTAGAGGCAACAAAGCAAAGGCGAGGCAGGATTGACATCTGCTCAACAGAGACGGATTCCCTGCGCTGACACAGTTCACAGTTACACGAGAAGCAATCTGAGCGGTCCGTCGACCGGAGACGTGTTTCCCAAGAGGTCGTTTAGCGAGTGAACAGCAGTGTGCGCGACTTTCAGGAGTGTGCCTGGAAAGTGCCAGAATCACCAGGAGCATCTGTGCAAAAGCTGCTGCCTCTGTGACCGCATTGAGGCACGTTCGCGTGTCTGCGAGTATATAGACGGCTCTTTCGCGTTCACTCCGAGGGAAACGGTCCGCTATTGCTTCTGTGCGCACAGACGCGATTCCCTTGTCTCTTGCGAACACAGGGAACTCTGTGCATCCAAATCTACAGGCTAAGGACGCGTCTGCATATGTTTTGGTGAACAATCGAGTGTGCGTGTTCTGACAGCTGCCTCTATGCAGACGTCTCCACAGAGCCACTTCTGAATGCCCCGCAGCCCAGGACTGAATGGATACACTAACAAGTGCACCGGTGTGAGCAACCACATATGCAGAAGGACGTCTTTCATCCCACAGAAGCGCGAACGTCTTGGCGTTCAAGCACATGGCAGAAACAAGGTGTGAACAGATGAGCTGCTGCTATTTTCTCCGTTCGGCATGCTTCGTTGTAGCTCTCTTGCCGGTCGCCGGCTTAGCGGCTTGCTTTGCGCGACTAGCTCTGGGGAGAGAAGGAGATAGCGCCGGAAACCTCGCCTTTTGCCTTCTTCGGCGCTGGAACCTGGTTGCTGCGCCTTCTCTTTGTCCATGTGCACACACACGATTCCTCAGCGAAAACCATGCAGAAACCTTTCCACGAGCACCCAGGGATGTGCACCCAGCACCACGTGCACGCACACGCAGCTAGAGAAAAGCACCTACCTTTTCACACACTGATGCCTAAGCAAACGCGTGGCCACACACACGCACACATCCGCAAGCGCGCCTACTCCCATCTATTGAGGGAAAGACGGACGAGCTCTTTGGTTGCTCTTCACAGGCTTGTCCCTGATCTATAGCTGAGGGCAAACACTTGTGTGCTTGTGGGAGAGCCTGTGTCTTTCCTGGAAGCGTTTGGGAGTTTTGCTCAGACGCGTGTTTCCTCAAGTTCAAGAATCAAGATCTAGGATACCTGCAGACAGGTGCCTGTTTGTGTGGAGACAGTCTGTTTGAAACTGTGTTCCTCAGCGCCCGCTCTTTCTCCCCGTCGCTCCACACGCCTGGGAGTCCCTTTCTTTCTCTCCACAAGCACGTGTGTTGACTTCGTCGCACATGTGCATCTGCACAAGCGTTGAGCTCAGCAGAGCGTGTCTCTTGACACTTGATGTGCGTTGGCTGTGTCTGCCTGCTCCAGTGAAGAGAGAAACGGGAAATCATCTTGGTAGAGGCAACAAAGCAAAGGCGAGGCAGGATTGACATCTGCTCAACAGAGACGGATTCCCTGCGCTGACACAGTTCACAGTTACACGAGAAGCAATCTGAGCGGTCCGTCGACCGGAGACGTGTTTCCCAAGAGGTCGTTTAGCGAGTGAACAGCAGTGTGCGCGACTTTCAGGAGTGTGCCTGGAAAGTGCCAGAATCACCAGGAGCAT
Source organism: Patagioenas fasciata (assembly GCF_037038585.1). Taxonomy (NCBI): domain Eukaryota; kingdom Metazoa; phylum Chordata; class Aves; order Columbiformes; family Columbidae; genus Patagioenas; species Patagioenas fasciata. The sequence continues at coordinate 219,642 of NW_027288553.1, read as the reverse complement.
CTGTGCAAAAGCTGCTGCCTCTGTGACCGCATTGAGGCACGTTCGCGTGTCTGCGAGTATATAGACGGCTCTTTCGCGTTCACTCCGAGGGAAACGGTCCGCTATTGCTTCTGTGCGCACAGACGCGATTCCCTTGTCTCTTGCGAACACAGGGAACTCTGTGCATCCAAATCTACAGGCTAAGGACGCGTCTGCATATGTTTTGGTGAACAATCGAGTGTGCGTGTTCTGACAGCTGCCTCTATGCAGACGTCTCCACAGAGCCACTTCTGAATGCCCCGCAGCCCAGGACTGAATGGATACACTAACAAGTGCACCGGTGTGAGCAACCACATATGCAGAAGGACGTCTTTCATCTCACAGAAGCGCGAACGTCTTGGCGTTCAAGCACATGGCAGAAACAAGGTGTGAACAGATGAGCTGCTGCTATTTTCTCCGTTCGGCATGCTTCGTTGTAGCTCTCTTGCCGGTCGCCGGCTTAGCGGCTTGCTTTGCGCGACTAGCTCTGGGGAGAGAAGGAGATAGCGCCGGAAACCTCGCCTTTTGCCTTCTTCGGCGCTGGAACCTGGTTGCTGCGCCTTCTCTTTGTCCATGTGCACACACACGATTCCTCAGCGAAAACCATGCAGAAACCTTTCCACGAGCACCCAGGGATGTGCACCCAGCACCACGTGCACGCACACGCAGCTAGAGAAAAGCACCTACCTTTTCACACACTGATGCCTAAGCAAACGCGTGGCCACACACACGCACACATCCGCAAGCGCGCCTACTCCCATCTACTGAGAGAAAGACGGACGAGCTCTTTGGTTGCTCTTCACAGGCTTGTCCCTGATCTATAGCTGAGGGCAAACACTTGTGTGCTTGTGGGAGAGCCTGTGTCTTTCCTGGAAGCGTTTGGGAGTTTTGCTCAGACGCGTGTTTCCTCAAGTTCAAGAATCAAGATCTAGGATACCTGCAGACAGGTGCCTGTTTGTGTGGAGACAGTCTGTTTGAAACTGTGCTCCTCAGCGCCCGCTCTTTCTCCCCGTCGCTCCACACGCCTGGGAGTCCCTTTCTTTCTCTCCACAAGCACGTGTGTTGACTTCGTCGCACATGTGCATCTGCACAAGCGTTGAGCTCAGCAGAGCGTGTCTCTTGACACTTGATGTGCGTTGGCTGTGTCTGCCTGCTCCAGTGAAGAGAGAAACGGGAAATCATCTTGGTAGAGGCAACAAAGCAAAAGCGAGGCAGGATTGACATCTGCTCAACAGAGACGGATTCCCTGCGCTGACACAGTTCACAGTTACACGAGAAGCAATCTGAGCGGTCCGTCGACCGGAGACGTGTTTCCCAAGAGGTCGTTTAGCGAGTGAACAGCAGTGTGCGCGACTTTCAGGAGTGTGCCTGGAAAGTGCCAGAATCACCAGGAGCATCTGTGCAAAAGCTGCTGCCTCTGTGACCGCATTGAGGCACGTTCGCGTGTCTGCGAGTATATAGACGGCTCTTTCGCGTTCACTCCGAGGGAAACGGTCCGCTATTGCTTCTGTGCGCACAGACGCGATTCCCTTGTCTCTTGCGAACACAGGGAACTCTGTGCATCCAAATCTACAGGCTAAGGACGCGTCTGCATATGTTTTGGTGAACAATCGAGTGTGCGTGTTCTGACAGCTGCCTCTATGCAGACGTCTCCACAGAGCCACTTCTGAATGCCCCGCAGCCCAGGACTGAATGGATACACTAACAAGTGCACCGGTGTGAGCAACCACATATGCAGAAGGACGTCTTTCATCTCACAGAAGCGCGAACGTCTTGGCGTTCAAGCACATGGCAGAAACAAGGTGTGAACAGATGAGCTGCTGCTATTTTCTCCGTTCGGCATGCTTCGTTGTAGCTCTCTTGCCGGTCGCCGGCTTAGCGGCTTGCTTTGCGCGACTAGCTCTGGGGAGAGAAGGAGATAGCGCCGGAAACCTCGCCTTTTGCCTTCTTCGGCGCTGGAACCTGGTTGCTGCGCCTTCTCTTTGTCCATGTGCACACACACGATTCCTCAGCGAAAACCATGCAGAAACCTTTCCACGAGCACCCAGGGATGTGCACCCAGCACCACGTGCACGCACACGCAGCTAGAGAAAAGCACCTACCTTTTCACACACTGATGCCTAAGCAAACGCGTGGCCACACACACGCACACATCCGCAAGCGCGCCTACTCCCATCTATTGAGGGAAAGACGGACGAGCTCTTTGGTTGCTCTTCACAGGCTTGTCCCTGATCTATAGCTGAGGGCAAACACTTGTGTGCTTGTGGGAGAGCCTGTGTCTTTCCTGGAAGCGTTTGGGAGTTTTGCTCAGACGCGTGTTTCCTCAAGTTCAAGAATCAAGATCTAGGATACCTGCAGACAGGTGCCTGTTTGTGTGGAGACAGTCTGTTTGAAACTGTGTTCCTCAGCGCCCGCTCTTTCTCCCCGTCGCTCCACACGCCTGGGAGTCCCTTTCTTTCTCTCCACAAGCACGTGTGTTGACTTCGTCGCACATGTGCATCTGCACAAGCGTTGAGCTCAGCAGAGCGTGTCTCTTGACACTTGATGTGCGTTGGCTGTGTCTGCCTGCTCCAGTGAAGAGAGAAACGGGAAATCATCTTGGTAGAGGCAACAAAGCAAAAGCGAGGCAGGATTGACATCTGCTCAACAGAGACGGATTCCCTGCGCTGACACAGTTCACAGTTACACGAGAAGCAATCTGAGCGGTCCGTCGACCGGAGACGTGTTTCCCAAGAGGTCGTTTAGCGAGTGAACAGCAGTGTGCGCGACTTTCAGGAGTGTGCCTGGAAAGTGCCAGAATCACCAGGAGCATCTGTGCAAAAGCTGCTGCCTCTGTGACCGCATTGAGGCACGTTCGCGTGTCTGCGAGTATATAGACGGCTCTTTCGCGTTCACTCCGAGGGAAACGGTCCGCTATTGCTTCTGTGCGCACAGACGCGATTCCCTTGTCTCTTGCGAACACAGGGAACTCTGTGCATCCAAATCTACAGGCTAAGGACGCGTCTGCATATGTTTTGGTGAACAATCGAGTGTGCGTGTTCTGACAGCTGCCTCTATGCAGACGTCTCCACAGAGCCACTTCTGAATGCCCCGCAGCCCAGGACTGAATGGATACACTAACAAGTGCACCGGTGTGAGCAACCACATATGCAGAAGGACGTCTTTCATCTCACAGAAGCGCGAACGTCTTGGCGTTCAAGCACATGGCAGAAACAAGGTGTGAACAGATGAGCTGCTGCTATTTTCTCCGTTCGGCATGCTTCGTTGTAGCTCTCTTGCCGGTCGCCGGCTTAGCGGCTTGCTTTGCGCGACTAGCTCTGGGGAGAGAAGGAGATAGCGCCGGAAACCTCGCCTTTTGCCTTCTTCGGCGCTGGAACCTGGTTGCTGCGCCTTCTCTTTGTCCATGTGCACACACACGATTCCTCAGCGAAAACCATGCAGAAACCTTTCCACGAGCACCCAGGGATGTGCACCCAGCACCACGTGCACGCACACGCAGCTAGAGAAAAGCACCTACCTTTTCACACACTGATGCCTAAGCAAACGCGTGGCCACACACACGCACACATCCGCAAGCGCGCCTACTCCCATCTATTGAGGGAAAGACGGACGAGCTCTTTGGTTGCTCTTCACAGGCTTGTCCCTGATCTATAGCTGAGGGCAAACACTTGTGTGCTTGTGGGAGAGCCTGTGTCTTTCCTGGAAGCGTTAGGGAGTTTTGCTCAGACGCGTGTTTCCTCAAGTTCAAGAATCAAGATCTAGGATACCTGCAGACAGGTGCCTGTTTGTGTGGAGACAGTCTGTTTGAAACTGTGTTCCTCAGCGCCCGCTCTTTCTCCCCGTCGCTCCACACGCCTGGGAGTCCCTTTCTTTCTCTCCACAAGCACGTGTGTTGACTTCGTCGCACATGTGCATCTGCACAAGCGTTGAGCTCAGCAGAGCGTGTCTCTTGACACTTGATGTGCGTTGGCTGTGTCTGCCTGCTCCAGTGAAGAGAGAAACGGGAAATCATCTTGGTAGAGGCAACAAAGCAAAAGCGAGGCAGGATCCACATCTGCTCAACAGAGACGGATTCCCTGCGCTGACACAGTTCACAGTTACACGAGAAGCAATCTGAGCGGTCCGTCGACCGGAGACGTGTTTCCCAAGAGGTCGTTTAGCGAGTGAACAGCAGTGTGCGCGACTTTCAGGAGTGTGCCTGGAAAGTGCCAGAATCACCAGGAGCATCTGTGCAAAAGCTGCTGCCTCTGTGACCGCATTGAGGCACGTTCGCGTGTCTGCGAGTATATAGACGGCTCTTTCGCGTTCACTCCGAGGGAAACGGTCCGCTATTGCTTCTGTGCGCACAGACGCGATTCCCTTGTCTCTTGCGAACACAGGGAACTCTGTGCATCCAAATCTACAGGCTAAGGACGCGTCTGCATATGTTTTGGTGAACAATCGAGTGTGCGTGTTCTGACAGCTGCCTCTATGCAGACGTCTCCACAGAGCCACTTCTGAATGCCCCGCAGCCCAGGACTGAATGGATACACTAACAAGTGCACCGGTGTGAGCAACCACATATGCAGAAGGACGTCTTTCATCTCACAGAAGCGCGAACGTCTTGGCGTTCAAGCACATGGCAGAAACAAGGTGTGAACAGATGAGCTGCTGCTATTTTCTCCGTTCGGCATGCTTCGTTGTAGCTCTCTTGCCGGTCGCCGGCTTAGCGGCTTGCTTTGCGCGACTAGCTCTGGGGAGAGAAGGAGATAGCGCCGGAAACCTCGCCTTTTGCCTTCTTCGGCGCTGGAACCTGGTTGCTGCGCCTTCTCTTTGTCCATGTGCACACACACGATTCCTCAGCGAAAACCATGCAGAAACCTTTCCACGAGCACCCAGGGATGTGCACCCAGCACCACGTGCACGCACACGCAGCTAGAGAAAAGCACCTACCTTTTCACACACTGATGCCTAAGCAAACGCGTGGCCACACACACGCACACATCCGCAAGCGCGCCTACTCCCATCTATTGAGGGAAAGACGGACGAGCTCTTTGGTTGCTCTTCACAGGCTTGTCCCTGATCTATAGCTGAGGGCAAACACTTGTGTGCTTGTGGGAGAGCCTGTGTCTTTCCTGGAAGCGTTTGGGAGTTTTGCTCAGACGCGTGTTTCCTCAAGTTCAAGAATCAAGATCTAGGATACCTGCAGACAGGTGCCTGTTTGTGTGGAGACAGTCTGTTTGAAACTGTGTTCCTCAGCGCCCGCTCTTTCTCCCCGTCGCTCCACACGCCTGGGAGTCCCTTTCTTTCTCTCCACAAGCACGTGTGTTGACTTCGTCGCACATGTGCATCTGCACAAGCGTTGAGCTCAGCAGAGCGTGTCTCTTGACACTTGATGTGCGTTGGCTGTGTCTGCCTGCTCCAGTGAAGAGAGAAACGGGAAATCATCTTGGTAGAGGCAACAAAGCAAAAGCGAGGCAGGATTGACATCTGCTCAACAGAGACGGATTCCCTGCGCTGACACAGTTCACAGTTACACGAGAAGCAATCTGAGCGGTCCGTCGACCGGAGACGTGTTTCCCAAGAGGTCGTTTAGCGAGTGAACAGCAGTGTGCGCGACTTTCAGGAGTGTGCCTGGAAAGTGCCAGAATCACCAGGAGCATCTGTGCAAAAGCTGCTGCCTCTGTGACCGCATTGAGGCACGTTCGCGTGTCTGCGAGTATATAGACGGCTCTTTCGCGTTCACTCCGAGGGAAACGGTCCGCTATTGCTTCTGTGCGCACAGACGCGATTCCCTTGTCTCTTGCGAACACAGGGAACTCTGTGCATCCAAATCTACAGGCTAAGGACGCGTCTGCATATGTTTTGGTGAACAATCGAGTGTGCGTGTTCTGACAGCTGCCTCTATGCAGACGTCTCCACAGAGCCACTTCTGAATGCCCCGCAGCCCAGGACTGAATGGATACACTAACAAGTGCACCGGTGTGAGCAACCACATATGCAGAAGGACGTCTTTCATCTCACAGAAGCGCGAACGTCTTGGCGTTCAAGCACATGGCAGAAACAAGGTGTGAACAGATGAGCTGCTGCTATTTTCTCCGTTCGGCATGCTTCGTTGTAGCTCTCTTGCCGGTCGCCGGCTTAGCGGCTTGCTTTGCGCGACTAGCTCTGGGGAGAGAAGGAGATAGCGCCGGAAACCTCGCCTTTTGCCTTCTTCGGCGCTGGAACCTGGTTGCTGCGCCTTCTCTTTGTCCATGTGCACACACACGATTCCTCAGCGAAAACCATGCAGAAACCTTTCCACGAGCACCCAGGGATGTGCACCCAGCACCACGTGCACGCACACGCAGCTAGAGAAAAGCACCTACCTTTTCACACACTGATGCCTAAGCAAACGCGTGGCCACACACACGCACACATCCGCAAGCGCGCCTACTCCCATCTATTGAGGGAAAGACGGACGAGCTCTTTGGTTGCTCTTCACAGGCTTGTCCCTGATCTATAGCTGAGGGCAAACACTTGTGTGCTTGTGGGAGAGCCTGTGTCTTTCCTGGAAGCGTTTGGGAGTTTTGCTCAGACGCGTGTTTCCTCAAGTTCAAGAATCAAGATCTAGGATACCTGCAGACAGGTGCCTGTTTGTGTGGAGACAGTCTGTTTGAAACTGTGTTCCTCAGCGCCCGCTCTTTCTCCCCGTCGCTCCACACGCCTGGGAGTCCCTTTCTTTCTCTCCACAAGCACGTGTGTTGACTTCGTCGCACATGTGCATCTGCACAAGCGTTGAGCTCAGCAGAGCGTGTCTCTTGACACTTGATGTGCGTTGGCTGTGTCTGCCTGCTCCAGTGAAGAGAGAAACGGGAAATCATCTTGGTAGAGGCAACAAAGCAAAAGCGAGGCAGGATTGACATCTGCTCAACAGAGACGGATTCCCTGCGCTGACACAGTTCACAGTTACACGAGAAGCAATCTGAGCGGTCCGTCGACCGGAGACGTGTTTCCCAAGAGGTCGTTTAGCGAGTGAACAGCAGTGTGCGCGACTTTCAGGAGTGTGCCTGGAAAGTGCCAGAATCACCAGGAGCATCTGTGCAAAAGCTGCTGCCTCTGTGACCGCATTGAGGCACGTTCGCGTGTCTGCGAGTATATAGACGGCTCTTTCGCGTTCACTCCGAGGGAAACGGTCCGCTATTGCTTCTGTGCGCACAGACGCGATTCCCTTGTCTCTTGCGAACACAGGGAACTCTGTGCATCCAAATCTACAGGCTAAGGACGCGTCTGCATATGTTTTGGTGAACAATCGAGTGTGCGTGTTCTGACAGCTGCCTCTATGCAGACGTCTCCACAGAGCCACTTCTGAATGCCCCGCAGCCCAGGACTGAATGGATACACTAACAAGTGCACCGGTGTGAGCAACCACATATGCAGAAGGACGTCTTTCATCTCACAGAAGCGCGAACGTCTTGGCGTTCAAGCACATGGCAGAAACAAGGTGTGAACAGATGAGCTGCTGCTATTTTCTCCGTTCGGCATGCTTCGTTGTAGCTCTCTTGCCGGTCGCCGGCTTAGCGGCTTGCTTTGCGCGACTAGCTCTGGGGAGAGAAGGAGATAGCGCCGGAAACCTCGCCTTTTGCCTTCTTCGGCGCTGGAACCTGGTTGCTGCGCCTTCTCTTTGTCCATGTGCACACACACGATTCCTCAGCGAAAACCATGCAGAAACCTTTCCACGAGCACCCAGGGATGTGCACCCAGCACCACGTGCACGCACACGCAGCTAGAGAAAAGCACCTACCTTTTCACACACTGATGCCTAAGCAAACGCGTGGCCACACACACGCACACATCCGCAAGCGCGCCTACTCCCATCTATTGAGGGAAAGACGGACGAGCTCTTTGGTTGCTCTTCACAGGCTTGTCCCTGATCTATAGCTGAGGGCAAACACTTGTGTGCTTGTGGGAGAGCCTGTGTCTTTCCTGGAAGCGTTAGGGAGTTTTGCTCAGACGCGTGTTTCCTCAAGTTCAAGAATCAAGATCTAGGATACCTGCAGACAGGTGCCTGTTTGTGTGGAGACAGTCTGTTTGAAACTGTGTTCCTCAGCGCCCGCTCTTTCTCCCCGTCGCTCCACACGCCTGGGAGTCCCTTTCTTTCTCTCCACAAGCACGTGTGTTGACTTCGTCGCACATGTGCATCTGCACAAGCGTTGAGCTCAGCAGAGCGTGTCTCTTGACACTTGATGTGCGTTGGCTGTGTCTGCCTGCTCCAGTGAAGAGAGAAACGGGAAATCATCTTGGTAGAGGCAACAAAGCAAAAGCGAGGCAGGATCCACATCTGCTCAACAGAGACGGATTCCCTGCGCTGACACAGTTCACAGTTACACGAGAAGCAATCTGAGCGGTCCGTCGACCGGAGACGTGTTTCCCAAGAGGTCGTTTAGCGAGTGAACAGCAGTGTGCGCGACTTTCAGGAGTGTGCCTGGAAAGTGCCAGAATCACCAGGAGCATCTGTGCAAAAGCTGCTGCCTCTGTGACCGCATTGAGGCACGTTCGCGTGTCTGCGAGTATATAGACGGCTCTTTCGCGTTCACTCCGAGGGAAACGGTCCGCTATTGCTTCTGTGCGCACAGACGCGATTCCCTTGTCTCTTGCGAACACAGGGAACTCTGTGCATCCAAATCTACAGGCTAAGGACGCGTCTGCATATGTTTTGGTGAACAATCGAGTGTGCGTGTTCTGACAGCTGCCTCTATGCAGACGTCTCCACAGAGCCACTTCTGAATGCCCCGCAGCCCAGGACTGAATGGATACACTAACAAGTGCACCGGTGTGAGCAACCACATATGCAGAAGGACGTCTTTCATCTCACAGAAGCGCGAACGTCTTGGCGTTCAAGCACATGGCAGAAACAAGGTGTGAACAGATGAGCTGCTGCTATTTTCTCCGTTCGGCATGCTTCGTTGTAGCTCTCTTGCCGGTCGCCGGCTTAGCGGCTTGCTTTGCGCGACTAGCTCTGGGGAGAGAAGGAGATAGCGCCGGAAACCTCGCCTTTTGCCTTCTTCGGCGCTGGAACCTGGTTGCTGCGCCTTCTCTTTGTCCATGTGCACACACACGATTCCTCAGCGAAAACCATGCAGAAACCTTTCCACGAGCACCCAGGGATGTGCACCCAGCACCACGTGCACGCACACGCAGCTAGAGAAAAGCACCTACCTTTTCACACACTGATGCCTAAGCAAACGCGTGGCCACACACACGCACACATCCGCAAGCGCGCCTACTCCCATCTATTGAGGGAAAGACGGACGAGCTCTTTGGTTGCTCTTCACAGGCTTGTCCCTGATCTATAGCTGAGGGCAAACACTTGTGTGCTTGTGGGAGAGCCTGTGTCTTTCCTGGAAGCGTTTGGGAGTTTTGCTCAGACGCGTGTTTCCTCAAGTTCAAGAATCAAGATCTAGGATACCTGCAGACAGGTGCCTGTTTGTGTGGAGACAGTCTGTTTGAAACTGTGTTCCTCAGCGCCCGCTCTTTCTCCCCGTCGCTCCACACGCCTGGGAGTCCCTTTCTTTCTCTCCACAAGCACGTGTGTTGACTTCGTCGCACATGTGCATCTGCACAAGCGTTGAGCTCAGCAGAGCGTGTCTCTTGACACTTGATGTGCGTTGGCTGTGTCTGCCTGCTCCAGTGAAGAGAGAAACGGGAAATCATCTTGGTAGAGGCAACAAAGCAAAAGCGAGGCAGGATTGACATCTGCTCAACAGAGACGGATTCCCTGCGCTGACACAGTTCACAGTTACACGAGAAGCAATCTGAGCGGTCCGTCGACCGGAGACGTGTTTCCCAAGAGGTCGTTTAGCGAGTGAACAGCAGTGTGCGCGACTTTCAGGAGTGTGCCTGGAAAGTGCCAGAATCACCAGGAGCATCTGTGCAAAAGCTGCTGCCTCTGTGACCGCATTGAGGCACGTTCGCGTGTCTGCGAGTATATAGACGGCTCTTTCGCGTTCACTCCGAGGGAAACGGTCCGCTATTGCTTCTGTGCGCACAGACGCGATTCCCTTGTCTCTTGCGAACACAGGGAACTCTGTGCATCCAAATCTACAGGCTAAGGACGCGTCTGCATATGTTTTGGTGAACAATCGAGTGTGCGTGTTCTGACAGCTGCCTCTATGCAGACGTCTCCACAGAGCCACTTCTGAATGCCCCGCAGCCCAGGACTGAATGGATACACTAACAAGTGCACCGGTGTGAGCAACCACATATGCAGAAGGACGTCTTTCATCTCACAGAAGCGCGAACGTCTTGGCGTTCAAGCACATGGCAGAAACAAGGTGTGAACAGATGAGCTGCTGCTATTTTCTCCGTTCGGCATGCTTCGTTGTAGCTCTCTTGCCGGTCGCCGGCTTAGCGGCTTGCTTTGCGCGACTAGCTCTGGGGAGAGAAGGAGATAGCGCCGGAAACCTCGCCTTTTGCCTTCTTCGGCGCTGGAACCTGGTTGCTGCGCCTTCTCTTTGTCCATGTGCACACACACGATTCCTCAGCGAAAACCATGCAGAAACCTTTCCACGAGCACCCAGGGATGTGCACCCAGCACCACGTGCACGCACACGCAGCTAGAGAAAAGCACCTACCTTTTCACACACTGATGCCTAAGCAAACGCGTGGCCACACACACGCACACATCCGCAAGCGCGCCTACTCCCATCTATTGAGGGAAAGACGGACGAGCTCTTTGGTTGCTCTTCACAGGCTTGTCCCTGATCTATAGCTGAGGGCAAACACTTGTGTGCTTGTGGGAGAGCCTGTGTCTTTCCTGGAAGCGTTTGGGAGTTTTGCTCAGACGCGTGTTTCCTCAAGTTCAAGAATCAAGATCTAGGATACCTGCAGACAGGTGCCTGTTTGTGTGGAGACAGTCTGTTTGAAACTGTGTTCCTCAGCGCCCGCTCTTTCTCCCCGTCGCTCCACACGCCTGGGAGTCCCTTTCTTTCTCTCCACAAGCATGTGTGTTGACTTCGTCGCACATGTGCATCTGCACAAGCGTTGAGCTCAGCAGAGCGTGTCTCTTGACACTTGATGTGCGTTGGCTGTGTCTGCCTGCTCCAGTGAAGAGAGAAACGGGAAATCATCTTGGTAGAGGCAACAAAGCAAAGGCGAGGCAGGATTGACATCTGCTCAACAGAGACGGATTCCCTGCGCTGACACAGTTCACAGTTACACGAGAAGCAATCTGAGCGGTCCGTCGACCGGAGACGTGTTTCCCAAGAGGTCGTTTAGCGAGTGAACAGCAGTGTGCGCGACTTTCAGGAGTGTGCCTGGAAAGTGCCAGAATCACCAGGAGCATCTGTGCAAAAGCTGCTGCCTCTGTGACCGCATTGAGGCACGTTCGCGTGTCTGCGAGTATATAGACGGCTCTTTCGCGTTCACTCCGAGGGAAACGGTCCGCTATTGCTTCTGTGCGCACAGACGCGATTCCCTTGTCTCTTGCGAACACAGGGAACTCTGTGCATCCAAATCTACAGGCTAAGGACGCGTCTGCATATGTTTTGGTGAACAATCGAGTGTGCGTGTTCTGACAGCTGCCTCTATGCAGACGTCTCCACAGAGCCACTTCTGAATGCCCCGCAGCCCAGGACTGAATGGATACACTAACAAGTGCACCGGTGTGAGCAACCACATATGCAGAAGGACGTCTTTCATCTCACAGAAGCGCGAACGTCTTGGCGTTCAAGCACATGGCAGAAACAAGGTGTGAACAGATGAGCTGCTGCTATTTTCTCCGTTCGGCATGCTTCGTTGTAGCTCTCTTGCCGGTCGCCGGCTTAGCGGCTTGCTTTGCGCGACTAGCTCTGGGGAGAGAAGGAGATAGCGCCGGAAACCTCGCCTTTTGCCTTCTTCGGCGCTGGAACCTGGTTGCTGCGCCTTCTCTTTGTCCATGTGCACACACACGATTCCTCAGCGAAAACCATGCAGAAACCTTTCCACGAGCACCCAGGGATGTGCACCCAGCACCACGTGCACGCACACGCAGCTAGAGAAAAGCACCTACCTTTTCACACACTGATGCCTAAGCAAACGCGTGGCCACACACACGCACACATCCGCAAGCGCGCCTACTCCCATCTACTGAGAGAAAGACGGACGAGCTCTTTGGTTGCTCTTCACAGGCTTGTCCCTGATCTATAGCTGAGGGCAAACACTTGTGTGCTTGTGGGAGAGCCTGTGTCTTTCCTGGAAGCGTTTGGGAGTTTTGCTCAGACGCGTGTTTCCTCAAGTTCAAGAATCAAGATCTAGGATACCTGCAGACAGGTGCCTGTTTGTGTGGAGACAGTCTGTTTGAAACTGTGTTCCTCAGCGCCCGCTCTTTCTCCCCGTCGCTCCACACGCCTGGGAGTCCCTTTCTTTCTCTCCACAAGCACGTGTGTTGACTTCGTCGCACATGTGCATCTGCACAAGCGTTGAGCTCAGCAGAGCGTGTCTCTTGACACTTGATGTGCGTTGGCTGTGTCTGCCTGCTCCAGTGAAGAGAGAAACGGGAAATCATCTTGGTAGAGGCAACAAAGCAAAAGCGAGGCAGGATTGACATCTGCTCAACAGAGACGGATTCCCTGCGCTGACACAGTTCACAGTTACACGAGAAGCAATCTGAGCGGTCCGTCGACCGGAGACGTGTTTCCCAAGAGGTCGTTTAGCGAGTGAACAGCAGTGTGCGCGACTTTCAGGAGTGTGCCTGGAAAGTGCCAGAATCACCAGGAGCATCTGTGCAAAAGCTGCTGCCTCTGTGACCGCATTGAGGCACGTTCGCGTGTCTGCGAGTATATAGACGGCTCTTTCGCGTTCACTCCGAGGGAAACGGTCCGCTATTGCTTCTGTGCGCACAGACGCGATTCCCTTGTCTCTTGCGAACACAGGGAACTCTGTGCATCCAAATCTACAGGCTAAGGACGCGTCTGCATATGTTTTGGTGAACAATCGAGTGTGCGTGTTCTGACAGCTGCCTCTATGCAGACGTCTCCACAGAGCCACTTCTGAATGCCCCGCAGCCCAGGACTGAATGGATACACTAACAAGTGCACCGGTGTGAGCAACCACATATGCAGAAGGACGTCTTTCATCTCACAGAAGCGCGAACGTCTTGGCGTTCAAGCACATGGCAGAAACAAGGTGTGAACAGATGAGCTGCTGCTATTTTCTCCGTTCGGCATGCTTCGTTGTAGCTCTCTTGCCGGTCGCCGGCTTAGCGGCTTGCTTTGCGCGACTAGCTCTGGGGAGAGAAGGAGATAGCGCCGGAAACCTCGCCTTTTGCCTTCTTCGGCGCTGGAACCTGGTTGCTGCGCCTTCTCTTTGTCCATGTGCACACACACGATTCCTCAGCGAAAACCATGCAGAAACCTTTCCACGAGCACCCAGGGATGTGCACCCAGCACCACGTGCACGCACACGCAGCTAGAGAAAAGCACCTACCTTTTCACACACTGATGCCTAAGCAAACGCGTGGCCACACACACGCACACATCCGCAAGCGCGCCTACTCCCATCTATTGAGGGAAAGACGGACGAGCTCTTTGGTTGCTCTTCACAGGCTTGTCCCTGATCTATAGCTGAGGGCAAACACTTGTGTGCTTGTGGGAGAGCCTGTGTCTTTCCTGGAAGCGTTAGGGAGTTTTGCTCAGACGCGTGTTTCCTCAAGTTCAAGAATCAAGATCTAGGATACCTGCAGACAGGTGCCTGTTTGTGTGGAGACAGTCTGTTTGAAACTGTGTTCCTCAGCGCCCGCTCTTTCTCCCCGTCGCTCCACACGCCTGGGAGTCCCTTTCTTTCTCTCCACAAGCACGTGTGTTGACTTCGTCGCACATGTGCATCTGCACAAGCGTTGAGCTCAGCAGAGCGTGTCTCTTGACACTTGATGTGCGTTGGCTGTGTCTGCCTGCTCCAGTGAAGAGAGAAACGGGAAATCATCTTGGTAGAGGCAACAAAGCAAAAGCGAGGCAGGATCCACATCTGCTCAACAGAGACGGATTCCCTGCGCTGACACAGTTCACAGTTACACGAGAAGCAATCTGAGCGGTCCGTCGACCGGAGACGTGTTTCCCAAGAGGTCGTTTAGCGAGTGAACAGCAGTGTGCGCGACTTTCAGGAGTGTGCCTGGAAAGTGCCAGAATCACCAGGAGCATCTGTGCAAAAGCTGCTGCCTCTGTGACCGCATTGAGGCACGTTCGCGTGTCTGCGAGTATATAGACGGCTCTTTCGCGTTCACTCCGAGGGAAACGGTCCGCTATTGCTTCTGTGCGCACAGACGCGATTCCCTTGTCTCTTGCGAACACAGGGAACTCTGTGCATCCAAATCTACAGGCTAAGGACGCGTCTGCATATGTTTTGGTGAACAATCGAGTGTGCGTGTTCTGACAGCTGCCTCTATGCAGACGTCTCCACAGAGCCACTTCTGAATGCCCCGCAGCCCAGGACTGAATGGATACACTAACAAGTGCACCGGTGTGAGCAACCACATATGCAGAAGGACGTCTTTCATCTCACAGAAGCGCGAACGTCTTGGCGTTCAAGCACATGGCAGAAACAAGGTGTGAACAGATGAGCTGCTGCTATTTTCTCCGTTCGGCATGCTTCGTTGTAGCTCTCTTGCCGGTCGCCGGCTTAGCGGCTTGCTTTGCGCGACTAGCTCTGGGGAGAGAAGGAGATAGCGCCGGAAACCTCGCCTTTTGCCTTCTTCGGCGCTGGAACCTGGTTGCTGCGCCTTCTCTTTGTCCATGTGCACACACACGATTCCTCAGCGAAAACCATGCAGAAACCTTTCCACGAGCACCCAGGGATGTGCACCCAGCACCACGTGCACGCACACGCAGCTAGAGAAAAGCACCTACCTTTTCACACACTGATGCCTAAGCAAACGCGTGGCCACACACACGCACACATCCGCAAGCGCGCCTACTCCCATCTATTGAGGGAAAGACGGACGAGCTCTTTGGTTGCTCTTCACAGGCTTGTCCCTGATCTATAGCTGAGGGCAAACACTTGTGTGCTTGTGGGAGAGCCTGTGTCTTTCCTGGAAGCGTTTGGGAGTTTTGCTCAGACGCGTGTTTCCTCAAGTTCAAGAATCAAGATCTAGGATACCTGCAGACAGGTGCCTGTTTGTGTGGAGACAGTCTGTTTGAAACTGTGTTCCTCAGCGCCCGCTCTTTCTCCCCGTCGCTCCACACGCCTGGGAGTCCCTTTCTTTCTCTCCACAAGCACGTGTGTTGACTTCGTCGCACATGTGCATCTGCACAAGCGTTGAGCTCAGCAGAGCGTGTCTCTTGACACTTGATGTGCGTTGGCTGTGTCTGCCTGCTCCAGTGAAGAGAGAAACGGGAAATCATCTTGGTAGAGGCAACAAAGCAAAAGCGAGGCAGGATTGACATCTGCTCAACAGAGACGGATTCCCTGCGCTGACACAGTTCACAGTTACACGAGAAGCAATCTGAGCGGTCCGTCGACCGGAGACGTGTTTCCCAAGAGGTCGTTTAGCGAGTGAACAGCAGTGTGCGCGACTTTCAGGAGTGTGCCTGGAAAGTGCCAGAATCACCAGGAGCATCTGTGCAAAAGCTGCTGCCTCTGTGACCGCATTGAGGCACGTTCGCGTGTCTGCGAGTATATAGACGGCTCTTTCGCGTTCACTCCGAGGGAAACGGTCCGCTATTGCTTCTGTGCGCACAGACGCGATTCCCTTGTCTCTTGCGAACACAGGGAACTCTGTGCATCCAAATCTACAGGCTAAGGACGCGTCTGCATATGTTTTGGTGAACAATCGAGTGTGCGTGTTCTGACAGCTGCCTCTATGCAGACGTCTCCACAGAGCCACTTCTGAATGCCCCGCAGCCCAGGACTGAATGGATACACTAACAAGTGCACCGGTGTGAGCAACCACATATGCAGAAGGACGTCTTTCATCTCACAGAAGCGCGAACGTCTTGGCGTTCAAGCACATGGCAGAAACAAGGTGTGAACAGATGAGCTGCTGCTATTTTCTCCGTTCGGCATGCTTCGTTGTAGCTCTCTTGCCGGTCGCCGGCTTAGCGGCTTGCTTTGCGCGACTAGCTCTGGGGAGAGAAGGAGATAGCGCCGGAAACCTCGCCTTTTGCCTTCTTCGGCGCTGGAACCTGGTTGCTGCGCCTTCTCTTTGTCCATGTGCACACACACGATTCCTCAGCGAAAACCATGCAGAAACCTTTCCACGAGCACCCAGGGATGTGCACCCAGCACCACGTGCACGCACACGCAGCTAGAGAAAAGCACCTACCTTTTCACACACTGATGCCTAAGCAAACGCGTGGCCACACACACGCACACATCCGCAAGCGCGCCTACTCCCATCTATTGAGGGAAAGACGGACGAGCTCTTTGGTTGCTCTTCACAGGCTTGTCCCTGATCTATAGCTGAGGGCAAACACTTGTGTGCTTGTGGGAGAGCCTGTGTCTTTCCTGGAAGCGTTAGGGAGTTTTGCTCAGACGCGTGTTTCCTCAAGTTCAAGAATCAAGATCTAGGATACCTGCAGACAGGTGCCTGTTTGTGTGGAGACAGTCTGTTTGAAACTGTGTTCCTCAGCGCCCGCTCTTTCTCCCCGTCGCTCCACACGCCTGGGAGTCCCTTTCTTTCTCTCCACAAGCACGTGTGTTGACTTCGTCGCACATGTGCATCTGCACAAGCGTTGAGCTCAGCAGAGCGTGTCTCTTGACACTTGATGTGCGTTGGCTGTGTCTGCCTGCTCCAGTGAAGAGAGAAACGGGAAATCATCTTGGTAGAGGCAACAAAGCAAAAGCGAGGCAGGATCCACATCTGCTCAACAGAGACGGATTCCCTGCGCTGACACAGTTCACAGTTACACGAGAAGCAATCTGAGCGGTCCGTCGACCGGAGACGTGTTTCCCAAGAGGTCGTTTAGCGAGTGAACAGCAGTGTGCGCGACTTTCAGGAGTGTGCCTGGAAAGTGCCAGAATCACCAGGAGCATCTGTGCAAAAGCTGCTGCCTCTGTGACCGCATTGAGGCACGTTCGCGTGTCTGCGAGTATATAGACGGCTCTTTCGCGTTCACTCCGAGGGAAACGGTCCGCTATTGCTTCTGTGCGCACAGACGCGATTCCCTTGTCTCTTGCGAACACAGGGAACTCTGTGCATCCAAATCTACAGGCTAAGGACGCGTCTGCATATGTTTTGGTGAACAATCGAGTGTGCGTGTTCTGACAGCTGCCTCTATGCAGACGTCTCCACAGAGCCACTTCTGAATGCCCCGCAGCCCAGGACTGAATGGATACACTAACAAGTGCACCGGTGTGAGCAACCACATATGCAGAAGGACGTCTTTCATCTCACAGAAGCGCGAACGTCTTGGCGTTCAAGCACATGGCAGAAACAAGGTGTGAACAGATGAGCTGCTGCTATTTTCTCCGTTCGGCATGCTTCGTTGTAGCTCTCTTGCCGGTCGCCGGCTTAGCGGCTTGCTTTGCGCGACTAGCTCTGGGGAGAGAAGGAGATAGCGCCGGAAACCTCGCCTTTTGCCTTCTTCGGCGCTGGAACCTGGTTGCTGCGCCTTCTCTTTGTCCATGTGCACACACACGATTCCTCAGCGAAAACCATGCAGAAACCTTTCCACGAGCACCCAGGGATGTGCACCCAGCACCACGTGCACGCACACGCAGCTAGAGAAAAGCACCTACCTTTTCACACACTGATGCCTAAGCAAACGCGTGGCCACACACACGCACACATCCGCAAGCGCGCCTACTCCCATCTATTGAGGGAAAGACGGACGAGCTCTTTGGTTGCTCTTCACAGGCTTGTCCCTGATCTATAGCTGAGGGCAAACACTTGTGTGCTTGTGGGAGAGCCTGTGTCTTTCCTGGAAGCGTTTGGGAGTTTTGCTCAGACGCGTGTTTCCTCAAGTTCAAGAATCAAGATCTAGGATACCTGCAGACAGGTGCCTGTTTGTGTGGAGACAGTCTGTTTGAAACTGTGTTCCTCAGCGCCCGCTCTTTCTCCCCGTCGCTCCACACGCCTGGGAGTCCCTTTCTTTCTCTCCACAAGCACGTGTGTTGACTTCGTCGCACATGTGCATCTGCACAAGCGTTGAGCTCAGCAGAGCGTGTCTCTTGACACTTGATGTGCGTTGGCTGTGTCTGCCTGCTCCAGTGAAGAGAGAAACGGGAAATCATCTTGGTAGAGGCAACAAAGCAAAAGCGAGGCAGGATTGACATCTGCTCAACAGAGACGGATTCCCTGCGCTGACACAGTTCACAGTTACACGAGAAGCAATCTGAGCGGTCCGTCGACCGGAGACGTGTTTCCCAAGAGGTCGTTTAGCGAGTGAACAGCAGTGTGCGCGACTTTCAGGAGTGTGCCTGGAAAGTGCCAGAATCACCAGGAGCATCTGTGCAAAAGCTGCTGCCTCTGTGACCGCATTGAGGCACGTTCGCGTGTCTGCGAGTATATAGACGGCTCTTTCGCGTTCACTCCGAGGGAAACGGTCCGCTATTGCTTCTGTGCGCACAGACGCGATTCCCTTGTCTCTTGCGAACACAGGGAACTCTGTGCATCCAAATCTACAGGCTAAGGACGCGTCTGCATATGTTTTGGTGAACAATCGAGTGTGCGTGTTCTGACAGCTGCCTCTATGCAGACGTCTCCACAGAGCCACTTCTGAATGCCCCGCAGCCCAGGACTGAATGGATACACTAACAAGTGCACCGGTGTGAGCAACCACATATGCAGAAGGACGTCTTTCATCTCACAGAAGCGCGAACGTCTTGGCGTTCAAGCACATGGCAGAAACAAGGTGTGAACAGATGAGCTGCTGCTATTTTCTCCGTTCGGCATGCTTCGTTGTAGCTCTCTTGCCGGTCGCCGGCTTAGCGGCTTGCTTTGCGCGACTAGCTCTGGGGAGAGAAGGAGATAGCGCCGGAAACCTCGCCTTTTGCCTTCTTCGGCGCTGGAACCTGGTTGCTGCGCCTTCTCTTTGTCCATGTGCACACACACGATTCCTCAGCGAAAACCATGCAGAAACCTTTCCACGAGCACCCAGGGATGTGCACCCAGCACCACGTGCACGCACACGCAGCTAGAGAAAAGCACCTACCTTTTCACACACTGATGCCTAAGCAAACGCGTGGCCACACACACGCACACATCCGCAAGCGCGCCTACTCCCATCTATTGAGGGAAAGACGGACGAGCTCTTTGGTTGCTCTTCACAGGCTTGTCCCTGATCTATAGCTGAGGGCAAACACTTGTGTGCTTGTGGGAGAGCCTGTGTCTTTCCTGGAAGCGTTTGGGAGTTTTGCTCAGACGCGTGTTTCCTCAAGTTCAAGAATCAAGATCTAGGATACCTGCAGACAGGTGCCTGTTTGTGTGGAGACAGTCTGTTTGAAACTGTGTTCCTCAGCGCCCGCTCTTTCTCCCCGTCGCTCCACACGCCTGGGAGTCCCTTTCTTTCTCTCCACAAGCACGTGTGTTGACTTCGTCGCACATGTGCATCTGCACAAGCGTTGAGCTCAGCAGAGCGTGTCTCTTGACACTTGATGTGCGTTGGCTGTGTCTGCCTGCTCCAGTGAAGAGAGAAACGGGAAATCATCTTGGTAGAGGCAACAAAGCAAAAGCGAGGCAGGATTGACATCTGCTCAACAGAGACGGATTCCCTGCGCTGACACAGTTCACAGTTACACGAGAAGCAATCTGAGCGGTCCGTCGACCGGAGACGTGTTTCCCAAGAGGTCGTTTAGCGAGTGAACAGCAGTGTGCGCGACTTTCAGGAGTGTGCCTGGAAAGTGCCAGAATCACCAGGAGCATCTGTGCAAAAGCTGCTGCCTCTGTGACCGCATTGAGGCACGTTCGCGTGTCTGCGAGTATATAGACGGCTCTTTCGCGTTCACTCCGAGGGAAACGGTCCGCTATTGCTTCTGTGCGCACAGACGCGATTCCCTTGTCTCTTGCGAACACAGGGAACTCTGTGCATCCAAATCTACAGGCTAAGGACGCGTCTGCATATGTTTTGGTGAACAATCGAGTGTGCGTGTTCTGACAGCTGCCTCTATGCAGACGTCTCCACAGAGCCACTTCTGAATGCCCCGCAGCCCAGGACTGAATGGATACACTAACAAGTGCACCGGTGTGAGCAACCACATATGCAGAAGGACGTCTTTCATCTCACAGAAGCGCGAACGTCTTGGCGTTCAAGCACATGGCAGAAACAAGGTGTGAACAGATGAGCTGCTGCTATTTTCTCCGTTCGGCATGCTTCGTTGTAGCTCTCTTGCCGGTCGCCGGCTTAGCGGCTTGCTTTGCGCGACTAGCTCTGGGGAGAGAAGGAGATAGCGCCGGAAACCTCGCCTTTTGCCTTCTTCGGCGCTGGAACCTGGTTGCTGCGCCTTCTCTTTGTCCATGTGCACACACACGATTCCTCAGCGAAAACCATGCAGAAACCTTTCCACGAGCACCCAGGGATGTGCACCCAGCACCACGTGCACGCACACGCAGCTAGAGAAAAGCACCTACCTTTTCACACACTGATGCCTAAGCAAACGCGTGGCCACACACACGCACACATCCGCAAGCGCGCCTACTCCCATCTATTGAGGGAAAGACGGACGAGCTCTTTGGTTGCTCTTCACAGGCTTGTCCCTGATCTATAGCTGAGGGCAAACACTTGTGTGCTTGTGGGAGAGCCTGTGTCTTTCCTGGAAGCGTTTGGGAGTTTTGCTCAGACGCGTGTTTCCTCAAGTTCAAGAATCAAGATCTAGGATACCTGCAGACAGGTGCCTGTTTGTGTGGAGACAGTCTGTTTGAAACTGTGTTCCTCAGCGCCCGCTCTTTCTCCCCGTCGCTCCACACGCCTGGGAGTCCCTTTCTTTCTCTCCACAAGCACGTGTGTTGACTTCGTCGCACATGTGCATCTGCACAAGCGTTGAGCTCAGCAGAGCGTGTCTCTTGACACTTGATGTGCGTTGGCTGTGTCTGCCTGCTCCAGTGAAGAGAGAAACGGGAAATCATCTTGGTAGAGGCAACAAAGCAAAAGCGAGGCAGGATCGACATCTGCTCAACAGAGACGGATTCCCTGCGCTGACACAGTTCACAGTTACACGAGAAGCAATCTGAGCGGTCCGTCGACCGGAGACGTGTTTCCCAAGAGGTCGTTTAGCGAGTGAACAGCAGTGTGCGCGACTTTCAGGAGTGTGCCTGGAAAGTGCCAGAATCACCAGGAGCATCTGTGCAAAAGCTGCTGCCTCTGTGACCGCATTGAGGCACGTTCGCGTGTCTGCGAGTATATAGACGGCTCTTTCGCGTTCACTCCGAGGGAAACGGTCCGCTATTGCTTCTGTGCGCACAGACGCGATTCCCTTGTCTCTTGCGAACACAGGGAACTCTGTGCATCCAAATCTACAGGCTAAGGACGCGTCTGCATATGTTTTGGTGAACAATCGAGTGTGCGTGTTCTGACAGCTGCCTCTATGCAGACGTCTCCACAGAGCCACTTCTGAATGCCCCGCAGCCCAGGACTGAATGGATACACTAACAAGTGCACCGGTGTGAGCAACCACATATGCAGAAGGACGTCTTTCATCTCACAGAAGCGCGAACGTCTTGGCGTTCAAGCACATGGCAGAAACAAGGTGTGAACAGATGAGCTGCTGCTATTTTCTCCGTTCGGCATGCTTCGTTGTAGCTCTCTTGCCGGTCGCCGGCTTAGCGGCTTGCTTTGCGCGACTAGCTCTGGGGAGAGAAGGAGATAGCGCCGGAAACCTCGCCTTTTGCCTTCTTCGGCGCTGGAACCTGGTTGCTGCGCCTTCTCTTTGTCCATGTGCACACACACGATTCCTCAGCGAAAACCATGCAGAAACCTTTCCACGAGCACCCAGGGATGTGCACCCAGCACCACGTGCACGCACACGCAGCTAGAGAAAAGCACCTACCTTTTCACACACTGATGCCTAAGCAAACGCGTGGCCACACACACGCACACATCCGCAAGCGCGCCTACTCCCATCTATTGAGGGAAAGACGGACGAGCTCTTTGGTTGCTCTTCACAGGCTTGTCCCTGATCTATAGCTGAGGGCAAACACTTGTGTGCTTGTGGGAGAGCCTGTGTCTTTCCTGGAAGCGTTTGGGAGTTTTGCTCAGACGCGTGTTTCCTCAAGTTCAAGAATCAAGATCTAGGATACCTGCAGACAGGTGCCTGTTTGTGTGGAGACAGTCTGTTTGAAACTGTGTTCCTCAGCGCCCGCTCTTTCTCCCCGTCGCTCCACACGCCTGGGAGTCCCTTTCTTTCTCTCCACAAGCACGTGTGTTGACTTCGTCGCACATGTGCATCTGCACAAGCGTTGAGCTCAGCAGAGCGTGTCTCTTGACACTTGATGTGCGTTGGCTGTGTCTGCCTGCTCCAGTGAAGAGAGAAACGGGAAATCATCTTGGTAGAGGCAACAAAGCAAAAGCGAGGCAGGATTGACATCTGCTCAACAGAGACGGATTCCCTGCGCTGACACAGTTCACAGTTACACGAGAAGCAATCTGAGCGGTCCGTCGACCGGAGACGTGTTTCCCAAGAGGTCGTTTAGCGAGTGAACAGCAGTGTGCGCGACTTTCAGGAGTGTGCCTGGAAAGTGCCAGAATCACCAGGAGCATCTGTGCAAAAGCTGCTGCCTCTGTGACCGCATTGAGGCACGTTCGCGTGTCTGCGAGTATATAGACGGCTCTTTCGCGTTCACTCCGAGGGAAACGGTCCGCTATTGCTTCTGTGCGCACAGACGCGATTCCCTTGTCTCTTGCGAACACAGGGAACTCTGTGCATCCAAATCTACAGGCTAAGGACGCGTCTGCATATGTTTTGGTGAACAATCGAGTGTGCGTGTTCTGACAGCTGCCTCTATGCAGACGTCTCCACAGAGCCACTTCTGAATGCCCCGCAGCCCAGGACTGAATGGATACACTAACAAGTGCACCGGTGTGAGCAACCACATATGCAGAAGGACGTCTTTCATCTCACAGAAGCGCGAACGTCTTGGCGTTCAAGCACATGGCAGAAACAAGGTGTGAACAGATGAGCTGCTGCTATTTTCTCCGTTCGGCATGCTTCGTTGTAGCTCTCTTGCCGGTCGCCGGCTTAGCGGCTTGCTTTGCGCGACTAGCTCTGGGGAGAGAAGGAGATAGCGCCGGAAACCTCGCCTTTTGCCTTCTTCGGCGCTGGAACCTGGTTGCTGCGCCTTCTCTTTGTCCATGTGCACACACACGATTCCTCAGCGAAAACCATGCAGAAACCTTTCCACGAGCACCCAGGGATGTGCACCCAGCACCACGTGCACGCACACGCAGCTAGAGAAAAGCACCTACCTTTTCACACACTGATGCCTAAGCAAACGCGTGGCCACACACACGCACACATCCGCAAGCGCGCCTACTCCCATCTATTGAGGGAAAGACGGACGAGCTCTTTGGTTGCTCTTCACAGGCTTGTCCCTGATCTATAGCTGAGGGCAAACACTTGTGTGCTTGTGGGAGAGCCTGTGTCTTTCCTGGAAGCGTTTGGGAGTTTTGCTCAGACGCGTGTTTCCTCAAGTTCAAGAATCAAGATCTAGGATACCTGCAGACAGGTGCCTGTTTGTGTGGAGACAGTCTGTTTGAAACTGTGCTCCTCAGCGCCCGCTCTTTCTCCCCGTCGCTCCACACGCCTGGGAGTCCCTTTCTTTCTCTCCACAAGCACGTGTGTTGACTTCGTCGCACATGTGCATCTGCACAAGCGTTGAGCTCAGCAGAGCGTGTCTCTTGACACTTGATGTGCGTTGGCTGTGTCTGCCTGCTCCAGTGAAGAGAGAAACGGGAAATCATCTTGGTAGAGGCAACAAAGCAAAAGCGAGGCAGGATTGACATCTGCTCAACAGAGACGGATTCCCTGCGCTGACACAGTTCACAGTTACACGAGAAGCAATCTGAGCGGTCCGTCGACCGGAGACGTGTTTCCCAAGAGGTCGTTTAGCGAGTGAACAGCAGTGTGCGCGACTTTCAGGAGTGTGCCTGGAAAGTGCCAGAATCACCAGGAGCATCTGTGCAAAAGCTGCTGCCTCTGTGACCGCATTGAGGCACGTTCGCGTGTCTGCGAGTATATAGACGGCTCTTTCGCGTTCACTCCGAGGGAAACGGTCCGCTATTGCTTCTGTGCGCACAGACGCGATTCCCTTGTCTCTTGCGAACACAGGGAACTCTGTGCATCCAAATCTACAGGCTAAGGACGCGTCTGCATATGTTTTGGTGAACAATCGAGTGTGCGTGTTCTGACAGCTGCCTCTATGCAGACGTCTCCACAGAGCCACTTCTGAATGCCCCGCAGCCCAGGACTGAATGGATACACTAACAAGTGCACCGGTGTGAGCAACCACATATGCAGAAGGACGTCTTTCATCTCACAGAAGCGCGAACGTCTTGGCGTTCAAGCACATGGCAGAAACAAGGTGTGAACAGATGAGCTGCTGCTATTTTCTCCGTTCGGCATGCTTCGTTGTAGCTCTCTTGCCGGTCGCCGGCTTAGCGGCTTGCTTTGCGCGACTAGCTCTGGGGAGAGAAGGAGATAGCGCCGGAAACCTCGCCTTTTGCCTTCTTCGGCGCTGGAACCTGGTTGCTGCGCCTTCTCTTTGTCCATGTGCACACACACGATTCCTCAGCGAAAACCATGCAGAAACCTTTCCACGAGCACCCAGGGATGTGCACCCAGCACCACGTGCACGCACACGCAGCTAGAGAAAAGCACCTACCTTTTCACACACTGATGCCTAAGCAAACGCGTGGCCACACACACGCACACATCCGCAAGCGCGCCTACTCCCATCTATTGAGGGAAAGACGGACGAGCTCTTTGGTTGCTCTTCACAGGCTTGTCCCTGATCTATAGCTGAGGGCAAACACTTGTGTGCTTGTGGGAGAGCCTGTGTCTTTCCTGGAAGCGTTTGGGAGTTTTGCTCAGACGCGTGTTTCCTCAAGTTCAAGAATCAAGATCTAGGATACCTGCAGACAGGTGCCTGTTTGTGTGGAGACAGTCTGTTTGAAACTGTGTTCCTCAGCGCCCGCTCTTTCTCCCCGTCGCTCCACACGCCTGGGAGTCCCTTTCTTTCTCTCCACAAGCACGTGTGTTGACTTCGTTGCACATGTGCATCTGCACAAGCGTTGAGCTCAGCAGAGCGTGTCTCTTGACACTTGATGTGCGTTGGCTGTGTCTGCCTGCTCCAGTGAAGAGAGAAACGGGAAATCATCTTGGTAGAGGCAACAAAGCAAAAGCGAGGCAGGATTGACATCTGCTCAACAGAGACGGATTCCCTGCGCTGACACAGTTCACAGTTACACGAGAAGCAATCTGAGCGGTCCGTCGACCGGAGACGTGTTTCCCAAGAGGTCGTTTAGCGAGTGAACAGCAGTGTGCGCGACTTTCAGGAGTGTGCCTGGAAAGTGCCAGAATCACCAGGAGCATCTGTGCAAAAGCTGCTGCCTCTGTGACCGCATTGAGGCACGTTCGCGTGTCTGCGAGTATATAGACGGCTCTTTCGCGTTCACTCCGAGGGAAACGGTCCGCTATTGCTTCTGTGCGCACAGACGCGATTCCCTTGTCTCTTGCGAACACAGGGAACTCTGTGCATCCAAATCTACAGGCTAAGGACGCGTCTGCATATGTTTTGGTGAACAATCGAGTGTGCGTGTTCTGACAGCTGCCTCTATGCAGACGTCTCCACAGAGCCACTTCTGAATGCCCCGCAGCCCAGGACTGAATGGATACACTAACAAGTGCACCGGTGTGAGCAACCACATATGCAGAAGGACGTCTTTCATCTCACAGAAGCGCGAACGTCTTGGCGTTCAAGCACATGGCAGAAACAAGGTGTGAACAGATGAGCTGCTGCTATTTTCTCCGTTCGGCATGCTTCGTTGTAGCTCTCTTGCCGGTCGCCGGCTTAGCGGCTTGCTTTGCGCGACTAGCTCTGGGGAGAGAAGGAGATAGCGCCGGAAACCTCGCCTTTTGCCTTCTTCGGCGCTGGAACCTGGTTGCTGCGCCTTCTCTTTGTCCATGTGCACACACACGATTCCTCAGCGAAAACCATGCAGAAACCTTTCCACGAGCACCCAGGGATGTGCACCCAGCACCACGTGCACGCACACGCAGCTAGAGAAAAGCACCTACCTTTTCACACACTGATGCCTAAGCAAACGCGTGGCCACACACACGCACACATCCGCAAGCGCGCCTACTCCCATCTATTGAGGGAAAGACGGACGAGCTCTTTGGTTGCTCTTCACAGGCTTGTCCCTGATCTATAGCTGAGGGCAAACACTTGTGTGCTTGTGGGAGAGCCTGTGTCTTTCCTGGAAGCGTTTGGGAGTTTTGCTCAGACGCGTGTTTCCTCAAGTTCAAGAATCAAGATCTAGGATACCTGCAGACAGGTGCCTGTTTGTGTGGAGACAGTCTGTTTGAAACTGTGTTCCTCAGCGCCCGCTCTTTCTCCCCGTCGCTCCACACGCCTGGGAGTCCCTTTCTTTCTCTCCACAAGCACGTGTGTTGACTTCGTCGCACATGTGCATCTGCACAAGCGTTGAGCTCAGCAGAGCGTGTCTCTTGACACTTGATGTGCGTTGGCTGTGTCTGCCTGCTCCAGTGAAGAGAGAAACGGGAAATCATCTTGGTAGAGGCAACAAAGCAAAAGCGAGGCAGGATTGACATCTGCTCAACAGAGACGGATTCCCTGCGCTGACACAGTTCACAGTTACACGAGAAGCAATCTGAGCGGTCCGTCGACCGGAGACGTGTTTCCCAAGAGGTCGTTTAGCGAGTGAACAGCAGTGTGCGCGACTTTCAGGAGTGTGCCTGGAAAGTGCCAGAATCACCAGGAGCATCTGTGCAAAAGCTGCTGCCTCTGTGACCGCATTGAGGCACGTTCGCGTGTCTGCGAGTATATAGACGGCTCTTTCGCGTTCACTCCGAGGGAAACGGTCCGCTATTGCTTCTGTGCGCACAGACGCGATTCCCTTGTCTCTTGCGAACACAGGGAACTCTGTGCATCCAAATCTACAGGCTAAGGACGCGTCTGCATATGTTTTGGTGAACAATCGAGTGTGCGTGTTCTGACAGCTGCCTCTATGCAGACGTCTCCACAGAGCCACTTCTGAATGCCCCGCAGCCCAGGACTGAATGGATACACTAACAAGTGCACCGGTGTGAGCAACCACATATGCAGAAGGACGTCTTTCATCTCACAGAAGCGCGAACGTCTTGGCGTTCAAGCACATGGCAGAAACAAGGTGTGAACAGATGAGCTGCTGCTATTTTCTCCGTTCGGCATGCTTCGTTGTAGCTCTCTTGCCGGTCGCCGGCTTAGCGGCTTGCTTTGCGCGACTAGCTCTGGGGAGAGAAGGAGATAGCGCCGGAAACCTCGCCTTTTGCCTTCTTCGGCGCTGGAACCTGGTTGCTGCGCCTTCTCTTTGTCCATGTGCACACACACGATTCCTCAGCGAAAACCATGCAGAAACCTTTCCACGAGCACCCAGGGATGTGCACCCAGCACCACGTGCACGCACACGCAGCTAGAGAAAAGCACCTACCTTTTCACACACTGATGCCTAAGCAAACGCGTGGCCACACACACGCACACATCCGCAAGCGCGCCTACTCCCATCTATTGAGGGAAAGACGGACGAGCTCTTTGGTTGCTCTTCACAGGCTTGTCCCTGATCTATAGCTGAGGGCAAACACTTGTGTGCTTGTGGGAGAGCCTGTGTCTTTCCTGGAAGCGTTTGGGAGTTTTGCTCAGACGCGTGTTTCCTCAAGTTCAAGAATCAAGATCTAGGATACCTGCAGACAGGTGCCTGTTTGTGTGGAGACAGTCTGTTTGAAACTGTGTTCCTCAGCGCCCGCTCTTTCTCCCCGTCGCTCCACACGCCTGGGAGTCCCTTTCTTTCTCTCCACAAGCACGTGTGTTGACTTCGTCGCACATGTGCATCTGCACAAGCGTTGAGCTCAGCAGAGCGTGTCTCTTGACACTTGATGTGCGTTGGCTGTGTCTGCCTGCTCCAGTGAAGAGAGAAACGGGAAATCATCTTGGTAGAGGCAACAAAGCAAAAGCGAGGCAGGATTGACATCTGCTCAACAGAGACGGATTCCCTGCGCTGACACAGTTCACAGTTACACGAGAAGCAATCTGAGCGGTCCGTCGACCGGAGACGTGTTTCCCAAGAGGTCGTTTAGCGAGTGAACAGCAGTGTGCGCGACTTTCAGGAGTGTGCCTGGAAAGTGCCAGAATCACCAGGAGCATCTGTGCAAAAGCTGCTGCCTCTGTGACCGCATTGAGGCACGTTCGCGTGTCTGCGAGTATATAGACGGCTCTTTCGCGTTCACTCCGAGGGAAACGGTCCGCTATTGCTTCTGTGCGCACAGACGCGATTCCCTTGTCTCTTGCGAACACAGGGAACTCTGTGCATCCAAATCTACAGGCTAAGGACGCGTCTGCATATGTTTTGGTGAACAATCGAGTGTGCGTGTTCTGACAGCTGCCTCTATGCAGACGTCTCCACAGAGCCACTTCTGAATGCCCCGCAGCCCAGGACTGAATGGATACACTAACAAGTGCACCGGTGTGAGCAACCACATATGCAGAAGGACGTCTTTCATCTCACAGAAGCGCGAACGTCTTGGCGTTCAAGCACATGGCAGAAACAAGGTGTGAACAGATGAGCTGCTGCTATTTTCTCCGTTCGGCATGCTTCGTTGTAGCTCTCTTGCCGGTCGCCGGCTTAGCGGCTTGCTTTGCGCGACTAGCTCTGGGGAGAGAAGGAGATAGCGCCGGAAACCTCGCCTTTTGCCTTCTTCGGCGCTGGAACCTGGTTGCTGCGCCTTCTCTTTGTCCATGTGCACACACACGATTCCTCAGCGAAAACCATGCAGAAACCTTTCCACGAGCACCCAGGGATGTGCACCCAGCACCACGTGCACGCACACGCAGCTAGAGAAAAGCACCTACCTTTTCACACACTGATGCCTAAGCAAACGCGTGGCCACACACACGCACACATCCGCAAGCGCGCCTACTCCCATCTATTGAGGGAAAGACGGACGAGCTCTTTGGTTGCTCTTCACAGGCTTGTCCCTGATCTATAGCTGAGGGCAAACACTTGTGTGCTTGTGGGAGAGCCTGTGTCTTTCCTGGAAGCGTTTGGGAGTTTTGCTCAGACGCGTGTTTCCTCAAGTTCAAGAATCAAGATCTAGGATACCTGCAGACAGGTGCCTGTTTGTGTGGAGACAGTCTGTTTGAAACTGTGTTCCTCAGCGCCCGCTCTTTCTCCCCGTCGCTCCACACGCCTGGGAGTCCCTTTCTTTCTCTCCACAAGCACGTGTGTTGACTTCGTCGCACATGTGCATCTGCACAAGCGTTGAGCTCAGCAGAGCGTGTCTCTTGACACTTGATGTGCGTTGGCTGTGTCTGCCTGCTCCAGTGAAGAGAGAAACGGGAAATCATCTTGGTAGAGGCAACAAAGCAAAAGCGAGGCAGGATCGACATCTGCTCAACAGAGACGGATTCCCTGCGCTGACACAGTTCACAGTTACACGAGAAGCAATCTGAGCGGTCCGTCGACCGGAGACGTGTTTCCCAAGAGGTCGTTTAGCGAGTGAACAGCAGTGTGCGCGACTTTCAGGAGTGTGCCTGGAAAGTGCCAGAATCACCAGGAGCATCTGTGCAAAAGCTGCTGCCTCTGTGACCGCATTGAGGCACGTTCGCGTGTCTGCGAGTATATAGACGGCTCTTTCGCGTTCACTCCGAGGGAAACGGTCCGCTATTGCTTCTGTGCGCACAGACGCGATTCCCTTGTCTCTTGCGAACACAGGGAACTCTGTGCATCCAAATCTACAGGCTAAGGACGCGTCTGCATATGTTTTGGTGAACAATCGAGTGTGCGTGTTCTGACAGCTGCCTCTATGCAGACGTCTCCACAGAGCCACTTCTGAATGCCCCGCAGCCCAGGACTGAATGGATACACTAACAAGTGCACCGGTGTGAGCAACCACATATGCAGAAGGACGTCTTTCATCTCACAGAAGCGCGAACGTCTTGGCGTTCAAGCACATGGCAGAAACAAGGTGTGAACAGATGAGCTGCTGCTATTTTCTCCGTTCGGCATGCTTCGTTGTAGCTCTCTTGCCGGTCGCCGGCTTAGCGGCTTGCTTTGCGCGACTAGCTCTGGGGAGAGAAGGAGATAGCGCCGGAAACCTCGCCTTTTGCCTTCTTCGGCGCTGGAACCTGGTTGCTGCGCCTTCTCTTTGTCCATGTGCACACACACGATTCCTCAGCGAAAACCATGCAGAAACCTTTCCACGAGCACCCAGGGATGTGCACCCAGCACCACGTGCACGCACACGCAGCTAGAGAAAAGCACCTACCTTTTCACACACTGATGCCTAAGCAAACGCGTGGCCACACACACGCACACATCCGCAAGCGCGCCTACTCCCATCTATTGAGGGAAAGACGGACGAGCTCTTTGGTTGCTCTTCACAGGCTTGTCCCTGATCTATAGCTGAGGGCAAACACTTGTGTGCTTGTGGGAGAGCCTGTGTCTTTCCTGGAAGCGTTTGGGAGTTTTGCTCAGACGCGTGTTTCCTCAAGTTCAAGAATCAAGATCTAGGATACCTGCAGACAGGTGCCTGTTTGTGTGGAGACAGTCTGTTTGAAACTGTGTTCCTCAGCGCCCGCTCTTTCTCCCCGTCGCTCCACACGCCTGGGAGTCCCTTTCTTTCTCTCCACAAGCACGTGTGTTGACTTCGTCGCACATGTGCATCTGCACAAGCGTTGAGCTCAGCAGAGCGTGTCTCTTGACACTTGATGTGCGTTGGCTGTGTCTGCCTGCTCCAGTGAAGAGAGAAACGGGAAATCATCTTGGTAGAGGCAACAAAGCAAAAGCGAGGCAGGATTGACATCTGCTCAACAGAGACGGATTCCCTGCGCTGACACAGTTCACAGTTACACGAGAAGCAATCTGAGCGGTCCGTCGACCGGAGACGTGTTTCCCAAGAGGTCGTTTAGCGAGTGAACAGCAGTGTGCGCGACTTTCAGGAGTGTGCCTGGAAAGTGCCAGAATCACCAGGAGCATCTGTGCAAAAGCTGCTGCCTCTGTGACCGCATTGAGGCACGTTCGCGTGTCTGCGAGTATATAGACGGCTCTTTCGCGTTCACTCCGAGGGAAACGGTCCGCTATTGCTTCTGTGCGCACAGACGCGATTCCCTTGTCTCTTGCGAACACAGGGAACTCTGTGCATCCAAATCTACAGGCTAAGGACGCGTCTGCATATGTTTTGGTGAACAATCGAGTGTGCGTGTTCTGACAGCTGCCTCTATGCAGACGTCTCCACAGAGCCACTTCTGAATGCCCCGCAGCCCAGGACTGAATGGATACACTAACAAGTGCACCGGTGTGAGCAACCACATATGCAGAAGGACGTCTTTCATCTCACAGAAGCGCGAACGTCTTGGCGTTCAAGCACATGGCAGAAACAAGGTGTGAACAGATGAGCTGCTGCTATTTTCTCCGTTCGGCATGCTTCGTTGTAGCTCTCTTGCCGGTCGCCGGCTTAGCGGCTTGCTTTGCGCGACTAGCTCTGGGGAGAGAAGGAGATAGCGCCGGAAACCTCGCCTTTTGCCTTCTTCGGCGCTGGAACCTGGTTGCTGCGCCTTCTCTTTGTCCATGTGCACACACACGATTCCTCAGCGAAAACCATGCAGAAACCTTTCCACGAGCACCCAGGGATGTGCACCCAGCACCACGTGCACGCACACGCAGCTAGAGAAAAGCACCTACCTTTTCACACACTGATGCCTAAGCAAACGCGTGGCCACACACACGCACACATCCGCAAGCGCGCCTACTCCCATCTATTGAGGGAAAGACGGACGAGCTCTTTGGTTGCTCTTCACAGGCTTGTCCCTGATCTATAGCTGAGGGCAAACACTTGTGTGCTTGTGGGAGAGCCTGTGTCTTTCCTGGAAGCGTTTGGGAGTTTTGCTCAGACGCGTGTTTCCTCAAGTTCAAGAATCAAGATCTAGGATACCTGCAGACAGGTGCCTGTTTGTGTGGAGACAGTCTGTTTGAAACTGTGCTCCTCAGCGCCCGCTCTTTCTCCCCGTCGCTCCACACGCCTGGGAGTCCCTTTCTTTCTCTCCACAAGCACGTGTGTTGACTTCGTCGCACATGTGCATCTGCACAAGCGTTGAGCTCAGCAGAGCGTGTCTCTTGACACTTGATGTGCGTTGGCTGTGTCTGCCTGCTCCAGTGAAGAGAGAAACGGGAAATCATCTTGGTAGAGGCAACAAAGCAAAAGCGAGGCAGGATTGACATCTGCTCAACAGAGACGGATTCCCTGCGCTGACACAGTTCACAGTTACACGAGAAGCAATCTGAGCGGTCCGTCGACCGGAGACGTGTTTCCCAAGAGGTCGTTTAGCGAGTGAACAGCAGTGTGCGCGACTTTCAGGAGTGTGCCTGGAAAGTGCCAGAATCACCAGGAGCATCTGTGCAAAAGCTGCTGCCTCTGTGACCGCATTGAGGCACGTTCGCGTGTCTGCGAGTATATAGACGGCTCTTTCGCGTTCACTCCGAGGGAAACGGTCCGCTATTGCTTCTGTGCGCACAGACGCGATTCCCTTGTCTCTTGCGAACACAGGGAACTCTGTGCATCCAAATCTACAGGCTAAGGACGCGTCTGCATATGTTTTGGTGAACAATCGAGTGTGCGTGTTCTGACAGCTGCCTCTATGCAGACGTCTCCACAGAGCCACTTCTGAATGCCCCGCAGCCCAGGACTGAATGGATACACTAACAAGTGCACCGGTGTGAGCAACCACATATGCAGAAGGACGTCTTTCATCTCACAGAAGCGCGAACGTCTTGGCGTTCAAGCACATGGCAGAAACAAGGTGTGAACAGATGAGCTGCTGCTATTTTCTCCGTTCGGCATGCTTCGTTGTAGCTCTCTTGCCGGTCGCCGGCTTAGCGGCTTGCTTTGCGCGACTAGCTCTGGGGAGAGAAGGAGATAGCGCCGGAAACCTCGCCTTTTGCCTTCTTCGGCGCTGGAACCTGGTTGCTGCGCCTTCTCTTTGTCCATGTGCACACACACGATTCCTCAGCGAAAACCATGCAGAAACCTTTCCACGAGCACCCAGGGATGTGCACCCAGCACCACGTGCACGCACACGCAGCTAGAGAAAAGCACCTACCTTTTCACACACTGATGCCTAAGCAAACGCGTGGCCACACACACGCACACATCCGCAAGCGCGCCTACTCCCATCTATTGAGGGAAAGACGGACGAGCTCTTTGGTTGCTCTTCACAGGCTTGTCCCTGATCTATAGCTGAGGGCAAACACTTGTGTGCTTGTGGGAGAGCCTGTGTCTTTCCTGGAAGCGTTTGGGAGTTTTGCTCAGACGCGTGTTTCCTCAAGTTCAAGAATCAAGATCTAGGATACCTGCAGACAGGTGCCTGTTTGTGTGGAGACAGTCTGTTTGAAACTGTGTTCCTCAGCGCCCGCTCTTTCTCCCCGTCGCTCCACACGCCTGGGAGTCCCTTTCTTTCTCTCCACAAGCACGTGTGTTGACTTCGTTGCACATGTGCATCTGCACAAGCGTTGAGCTCAGCAGAGCGTGTCTCTTGACACTTGATGTGCGTTGGCTGTGTCTGCCTGCTCCAGTGAAGAGAGAAACGGGAAATCATCTTGGTAGAGGCAACAAAGCAAAAGCGAGGCAGGATTGACATCTGCTCAACAGAGACGGATTCCCTGCGCTGACACAGTTCACAGTTACACGAGAAGCAATCTGAGCGGTCCGTCGACCGGAGACGTGTTTCCCAAGAGGTCGTTTAGCGAGTGAACAGCAGTGTGCGCGACTTTCAGGAGTGTGCCTGGAAAGTGCCAGAATCACCAGGAGCATCTGTGCAAAAGCTGCTGCCTCTGTGACCGCATTGAGGCACGTTCGCGTGTCTGCGAGTATATAGACGGCTCTTTCGCGTTCACTCCGAGGGAAACGGTCCGCTATTGCTTCTGTGCGCACAGACGCGATTCCCTTGTCTCTTGCGAACACAGGGAACTCTGTGCATCCAAATCTACAGGCTAAGGACGCGTCTGCATATGTTTTGGTGAACAATCGAGTGTGCGTGTTCTGACAGCTGCCTCTATGCAGACGTCTCCACAGAGCCACTTCTGAATGCCCCGCAGCCCAGGACTGAATGGATACACTAACAAGTGCACCGGTGTGAGCAACCACATATGCAGAAGGACGTCTTTCATCTCACAGAAGCGCGAACGTCTTGGCGTTCAAGCACATGGCAGAAACAAGGTGTGAACAGATGAGCTGCTGCTATTTTCTCCGTTCGGCATGCTTCGTTGTAGCTCTCTTGCCGGTCGCCGGCTTAGCGGCTTGCTTTGCGCGACTAGCTCTGGGGAGAGAAGGAGATAGCGCCGGAAACCTCGCCTTTTGCCTTCTTCGGCGCTGGAACCTGGTTGCTGCGCCTTCTCTTTGTCCATGTGCACACACACGATTCCTCAGCGAAAACCATGCAGAAACCTTTCCACGAGCACCCAGGGATGTGCACCCAGCACCACGTGCACGCACACGCAGCTAGAGAAAAGCACCTACCTTTTCACACACTGATGCCTAAGCAAACGCGTGGCCACACACACGCACACATCCGCAAGCGCGCCTACTCCCATCTATTGAGGGAAAGACGGACGAGCTCTTTGGTTGCTCTTCACAGGCTTGTCCCTGATCTATAGCTGAGGGCAAACACTTGTGTGCTTGTGGGAGAGCCTGTGTCTTTCCTGGAAGCGTTTGGGAGTTTTGCTCAGACGCGTGTTTCCTCAAGTTCAAGAATCAAGATCTAGGATACCTGCAGACAGGTGCCTGTTTGTGTGGAGACAGTCTGTTTGAAACTGTGCTCCTCAGCGCCCGCTCTTTCTCCCCGTCGCTCCACACGCCTGGGAGTCCCTTTCTTTCTCTCCACAAGCACGTGTGTTGACTTCGTCGCACATGTGCATCTGCACAAGCGTTGAGCTCAGCAGAGCGTGTCTCTTGACACTTGATGTGCGTTGGCTGTGTCTGCCTGCTCCAGTGAAGAGAGAAACGGGAAATCATCTTGGTAGAGGCAACAAAGCAAAAGCGAGGCAGGATTGACATCTGCTCAACAGAGACGGATTCCCTGCGCTGACACAGTTCACAGTTACACGAGAAGCAATCTGAGCGGTCCGTCGACCGGAGACGTGTTTCCCAAGAGGTCGTTTAGCGAGTGAACAGCAGTGTGCGCGACTTTCAGGAGTGTGCCTGGAAAGTGCCAGAATCACCAGGAGCATCTGTGCAAAAGCTGCTGCCTCTGTGACCGCATTGAGGCACGTTCGCGTGTCTGCGAGTATATAGACGGCTCTTTCGCGTTCACTCCGAGGGAAACGGTCCGCTATTGCTTCTGTGCGCACAGACGCGATTCCCTTGTCTCTTGCGAACACAGGGAACTCTGTGCATCCAAATCTACAGGCTAAGGACGCGTCTGCATATGTTTTGGTGAACAATCGAGTGTGCGTGTTCTGACAGCTGCCTCTATGCAGACGTCTCCACAGAGCCACTTCTGAATGCCCCGCAGCCCAGGACTGAATGGATACACTAACAAGTGCACCGGTGTGAGCAACCACATATGCAGAAGGACGTCTTTCATCTCACAGAAGCGCGAACGTCTTGGCGTTCAAGCACATGGCAGAAACAAGGTGTGAACAGATGAGCTGCTGCTATTTTCTCCGTTCGGCATGCTTCGTTGTAGCTCTCTTGCCGGTCGCCGGCTTAGCGGCTTGCTTTGCGCGACTAGCTCTGGGGAGAGAAGGAGATAGCGCCGGAAACCTCGCCTTTTGCCTTCTTCGGCGCTGGAACCTGGTTGCTGCGCCTTCTCTTTGTCCATGTGCACACACACGATTCCTCAGCGAAAACCATGCAGAAACCTTTCCACGAGCACCCAGGGATGTGCACCCAGCACCACGTGCACGCACACGCAGCTAGAGAAAAGCACCTACCTTTTCACACACTGATGCCTAAGCAAACGCGTGGCCACACACACGCACACATCCGCAAGCGCGCCTACTCCCATCTATTGAGGGAAAGACGGACGAGCTCTTTGGTTGCTCTTCACAGGCTTGTCCCTGATCTATAGCTGAGGGCAAACACTTGTGTGCTTGTGGGAGAGCCTGTGTCTTTCCTGGAAGCGTTTGGGAGTTTTGCTCAGACGCGTGTTTCCTCAAGTTCAAGAATCAAGATCTAGGATACCTGCAGACAGGTGCCTGTTTGTGTGGAGACAGTCTGTTTGAAACTGTGCTCCTCAGCGCCCGCTCTTTCTCCCCGTCGCTCCACACGCCTGGGAGTCCCTTTCTTTCTCTCCACAAGCACGTGTGTTGACTTCGTCGCACATGTGCATCTGCACAAGCGTTGAGCTCAGCAGAGCGTGTCTCTTGACACTTGATGTGCGTTGGCTGTGTCTGCCTGCTCCAGTGAAGAGAGAAACGGGAAATCATCTTGGTAGAGGCAACAAAGCAAAAGCGAGGCAGGATTGACATCTGCTCAACAGAGACGGATTCCCTGCGCTGACACAGTTCACAGTTACACGAGAAGCAATCTGAGCGGTCCGTCGACCGGAGACGTGTTTCCCAAGAGGTCGTTTAGCGAGTGAACAGCAGTGTGCGCGACTTTCAGGAGTGTGCCTGGAAAGTGCCAGAATCACCAGGAGCATCTGTGCAAAAGCTGCTGCCTCTGTGACCGCATTGAGGCACGTTCGCGTGTCTGCGAGTATATAGACGGCTCTTTCGCGTTCACTCCGAGGGAAACGGTCCGCTATTGCTTCTGTGCGCACAGACGCGATTCCCTTGTCTCTTGCGAACACAGGGAACTCTGTGCATCCAAATCTACAGGCTAAGGACGCGTCTGCATATGTTTTGGTGAACAATCGAGTGTGCGTGTTCTGACAGCTGCCTCTATGCAGACGTCTCCACAGAGCCACTTCTGAATGCCCCGCAGCCCAGGACTGAATGGATACACTAACAAGTGCACCGGTGTGAGCAACCACATATGCAGAAGGACGTCTTTCATCTCACAGAAGCGCGAACGTCTTGGCGTTCAAGCACATGGCAGAAACAAGGTGTGAACAGATGAGCTGCTGCTATTTTCTCCGTTCGGCATGCTTCGTTGTAGCTCTCTTGCCGGTCGCCGGCTTAGCGGCTTGCTTTGCGCGACTAGCTCTGGGGAGAGAAGGAGATAGCGCCGGAAACCTCGCCTTTTGCCTTCTTCGGCGCTGGAACCTGGTTGCTGCGCCTTCTCTTTGTCCATGTGCACACACACGATTCCTCAGCGAAAACCATGCAGAAACCTTTCCACGAGCACCCAGGGATGTGCACCCAGCACCACGTGCACGCACACGCAGCTAGAGAAAAGCACCTACCTTTTCACACACTGATGCCTAAGCAAACGCGTGGCCACACACACGCACACATCCGCAAGCGCGCCTACTCCCATCTATTGAGAGAAAGACGGACGAGCTCTTTGGTTGCTCTTCACAGGCTTGTCCCTGATCTATAGCTGAGGGCAAACACTTGTGTGCTTGTGGGAGAGCCTGTGTCTTTCCTGGAAGCGTTTGGGAGTTTTGCTCAGACGCGTGTTTCCTCAAGTTCAAGAATCAAGATCTAGGATACCTGCAGACAGGTGCCTGTTTGTGTGGAGACAGTCTGTTTGAAACTGTGTTCCTCAGCGCCCGCTCTTTCTCCCCGTCGCTCCACACGCCTGGGAGTCCCTTTCTTTCTCTCCACAAGCACGTGTGTTGACTTCGTCGCACATGTGCATCTGCACAAGCGTTGAGCTCAGCAGAGCGTGTCTCTTGACACTTGATGTGCGTTGGCTGTGTCTGCCTGCTCCAGTGAAGAGAGAAACGGGAAATCATCTTGGTAGAGGCAACAAAGCAAAAGCGAGGCAGGATTGACATCTGCTCAACAGAGACGGATTCCCTGCGCTGACACAGTTCACAGTTACACGAGAAGCAATCTGAGCGGTCCGTCGACCGGAGACGTGTTTCCCAAGAGGTCGTTTAGCGAGTGAACAGCAGTGTGCGCGACTTTCAGGAGTGTGCCTGGAAAGTGCCAGAATCACCAGGAGCATCTGTGCAAAAGCTGCTGCCTCTGTGACCGCATTGAGGCACGTTCGCGTGTCTGCGAGTATATAGACGGCTCTTTCGCGTTCACTCCGAGGGAAACGGTCCGCTATTGCTTCTGTGCGCACAGACGCGATTCCCTTGTCTCTTGCGAACACAGGGAACTCTGTGCATCCAAATCTACAGGCTAAGGACGCGTCTGCATATGTTTTGGTGAACAATCGAGTGTGCGTGTTCTGACAGCTGCCTCTATGCAGACGTCTCCACAGAGCCACTTCTGAATGCCCCGCAGCCCAGGACTGAATGGATACACTAACAAGTGCACCGGTGTGAGCAACCACATATGCAGAAGGACGTCTTTCATCTCACAGAAGCGCGAACGTCTTGGCGTTCAAGCACATGGCAGAAACAAGGTGTGAACAGATGAGCTGCTGCTATTTTCTCCGTTCGGCATGCTTCGTTGTAGCTCTCTTGCCGGTCGCCGGCTTAGCGGCTTGCTTTGCGCGACTAGCTCTGGGGAGAGAAGGAGATAGCGCCGGAAACCTCGCCTTTTGCCTTCTTCGGCGCTGGAACCTGGTTGCTGCGCCTTCTCTTTGTCCATGTGCACACACACGATTCCTCAGCGAAAACCATGCAGAAACCTTTCCACGAGCACCCAGGGATGTGCACCCAGCACCACGTGCACGCACACGCAGCTAGAGAAAAGCACCTACCTTTTCACACACTGAAGCCTAAGCAAACGCGTGGCCACACACACGCACACATCCGCAAGCGCGCCTACTCCCATCTATTGAGGGAAAGACGGACGAGCTCTTTGGTTGCTCTTCACAGGCTTGTCCCTGATCTATAGCTGAGGGCAAACACTTGTGTGCTTGTGGGAGAGCCTGTGTCTTTCCTGGAAGCGTTTGGGAGTTTTGCTCAGACGCGTGTTTCCTCAAGTTCAAGAATCAAGATCTAGGATACCTGCAGACAGGTGCCTGTTTGTGTGGAGACAGTCTGTTTGAAACTGTGTTCCTCAGCGCCCGCTCTTTCTCCCCGTCGCTCCACACGCCTGGGAGTCCCTTTCTTTCTCTCCACAAGCACGTGTGTTGACTTCGTCGCACATGTGCATCTGCACAAGCGTTGAGCTCAGCAGAGCGTGTCTCTTGACACTTGATGTGCGTTGGCTGTGTCTGCCTGCTCCAGTGAAGAGAGAAACGGGAAATCATCTTGGTAGAGGCAACAAAGCAAAAGCGAGGCAGGATTGACATCTGCTCAACAGAGACGGATTCCCTGCGCTGACACAGTTCACAGTTACACGAGAAGCAATCTGAGCGGTCCGTCGACCGGAGACGTGTTTCCCAAGAGGTCGTTTAGCGAGTGAACAGCAGTGTGCGCGACTTTCAGGAGTGTGCCTGGAAAGTGCCAGAATCACCAGGAGCATCTGTGCAAAAGCTGCTGCCTCTGTGACCGCATTGAGGCACGTTCGCGTGTCTGCGAGTATATAGACGGCTCTTTCGCGTTCACTCCGAGGGAAACGGTCCGCTATTGCTTCTGTGCGCACAGACGCGATTCCCTTGTCTCTTGCGAACACAGGGAACTCTGTGCATCCAAATCTACAGGCTAAGGACGCGTCTGCATATGTTTTGGTGAACAATCGAGTGTGCGTGTTCTGACAGCCGCCTCTATGCAGACGTCTCCACAGGGCCACTTCTGAATGCCCCGCAGCCCAGGACTGAATGGATACACTAACAAGTGCACCGGTGTGAGCAACCACATATGCAGAAGGACGTCTTTCATCTCACAGAAGCGCGAACGTCTTGGCGTTCAAGCACATGGCAGAAACAAGGTGTGAACAGATGAGCTGCTGCTATTTTCTCCGTTCGGCATGCTTCGTTGTAGCTCTCTTGCCGGTCGCCGGCTTAGCGGCTTGCTTTGCGCGACTAGCTCTGGGGAGAGAAGGAGATAGCGCCGGAAACCTCGCCTTTTGCCTTCTTCGGCGCTGGAACCTGGTTGCTGCGCCTTCTCTTTGTCCATGTGCACACACACGATTCCTCAGCGAAAACCATGCAGAAACCTTTCCACGAGCACCCAGGGATGTGCACCCAGCACCACGTGCACGCACACGCAGCTAGAGAAAAGCACCTACCTTTTCACACACTGATGCCTAAGCAAACGCGTGGCCACACACACGCACACATCCGCAAGCGCGCCTACTCCCATCTATTGAGGGAAAGACGGACGAGCTCTTTGGTTGCTCTTCACAGGCTTGTCCCT
Organism: Patagioenas fasciata; assembly: GCF_037038585.1. Classification (NCBI taxonomy): domain Eukaryota; kingdom Metazoa; phylum Chordata; class Aves; order Columbiformes; family Columbidae; genus Patagioenas; species Patagioenas fasciata. The sequence continues at coordinate 179,189 of NW_027288553.1, read as the reverse complement.
GATCTATAGCTGAGGGCAAACACTTGTGTGCTTGTGGGAGAGCCTGTGTCTTTCCTGGAAGCGTTTGGGAGTTTTGCTCAGACGCGTGTTTCCTCAAGTTCAAGAATCAAGATCTAGGATACCTGCAGACAGGTGCCTGTTTGTGTGGAGACAGTCTGTTTGAAACTGTGTTCCTCAGCGCCCGCTCTTTCTCCCCGTCGCTCCACACGCCTGGGAGTCCCTTTCTTTCTCTCCACAAGCACGTGTGTTGACTTCGTCGCACATGTGCATCTGCACAAGCGTTGAGCTCAGCAGAGCGTGTCTCTTGACACTTGATGTGCGTTGGCTGTGTCTGCCTGCTCCAGTGAAGAGAGAAACGGGAAATCATCTTGGTAGAGGCAACAAAGCAAAAGCGAGGCAGGATTGACATCTGCTCAACAGAGACGGATTCCCTGCGCTGACACAGTTCACAGTTACACGAGAAGCAATCTGAGCGGTCCGTCGACCGGAGACGTGTTTCCCAAGAGGTCGTTTAGCGAGTGAACAGCAGTGTGCGCGACTTTCAGGAGTGTGCCTGGAAAGTGCCAGAATCACCAGGAGCATCTGTGCAAAAGCTGCTGCCTCTGTGACCGCATTGAGGCACGTTCGCGTGTCTGCGAGTATATAGACGGCTCTTTCGCGTTCACTCCGAGGGAAACGGTCCGCTATTGCTTCTGTGCGCACAGACGCGATTCCCTTGTCTCTTGCGAACACAGGGAACTCTGTGCATCCAAATCTACAGGCTAAGGACGCGTCTGCATATGTTTTGGTGAACAATCGAGTGTGCGTGTTCTGACAGCTGCCTCTATGCAGACGTCTCCACAGAGCCACTTCTGAATGCCCCGCAGCCCAGGACTGAATGGATACACTAACAAGTGCACCGGTGTGAGCAACCACATATGCAGAAGGACGTCTTTCATCTCACAGAAGCGCGAACGTCTTGGCGTTCAAGCACATGGCAGAAACAAGGTGTGAACAGATGAGCTGCTGCTATTTTCTCCGTTCGGCATGCTTCGTTGTAGCTCTCTTGCCGGTCGCCGGCTTAGCGGCTTGCTTTGCGCGACTAGCTCTGGGGAGAGAAGGAGATAGCGCCGGAAACCTCGCCTTTTGCCTTCTTCGGCGCTGGAACCTGGTTGCTGCGCCTTCTCTTTGTCCATGTGCACACACACGATTCCTCAGCGAAAACCATGCAGAAACCTTTCCACGAGCACCCAGGGATGTGCACCCAGCACCACGTGCACGCACACGCAGCTAGAGAAAAGCACCTACCTTTTCACACACTGATGCCTAAGCAAACGCGTGGCCACACACACGCACACATCCGCAAGCGCGCCTACTCCCATCTATTGAGGGAAAGACGGACGAGCTCTTTGGTTGCTCTTCACAGGCTTGTCCCTGATCTATAGCTGAGGGCAAACACTTGTGTGCTTGTGGGAGAGCCTGTGTCTTTCCTGGAAGCGTTTGGGAGTTTTGCTCAGACGCGTGTTTCCTCAAGTTCAAGAATCAAGATCTAGGATACCTGCAGACAGGTGCCTGTTTGTGTGGAGACAGTCTGTTTGAAACTGTGTTCCTCAGCGCCCGCTCTTTCTCCCCGTCGCTCCACACGCCTGGGAGTCCCTTTCTTTCTCTCCACAAGCACGTGTGTTGACTTCGTCGCACATGTGCATCTGCACAAGCGTTGAGCTCAGCAGAGCGTGTCTCTTGACACTTGATGTGCGTTGGCTGTGTCTGCCTGCTCCAGTGAAGAGAGAAACGGGAAATCATCTTGGTAGAGGCAACAAAGCAAAGGCGAGGCAGGATTGACATCTGCTGAACAGAGACGGATTCCCTGCGCTGACACAGTTCACAGTTACACGAGAAGCAATCTGAGCGGTCCGTCGACCGGAGACGTGTTTCCCAAGAGGTCGTTTAGCGAGTGAACAGCAGTGTGCGCGACTTTCAGGAGTGTGCCTGGAAAGTGCCAGAATCACCAGGAGCATCTGTGCAAAAGCTGCTGCCTCTGTGACCGCATTGAGGCACGTTCGCGTGTCTGCGAGTATATAGACGGCTCTTTCGCGTTCACTCCGAGGGAAACGGTCCGCTATTGCTTCTGTGCGCACAGACGCGATTCCCTTGTCTCTTGCGAACACAGGGAACTCTGTGCATCCAAATCTACAGGCTAAGGACGCGTCTGCATATGTTTTGGTGAACAATCGAGTGTGCGTGTTCTGACAGCTGCCTCTATGCAGACGTCTCCACAGAGCCACTTCTGAATGCCCCGCAGCCCAGGACTGAATGGATACACTAACAAGTGCACCGGTGTGAGCAACCACATATGCAGAAGGACGTCTTTCATCTCACAGAAGCGCGAACGTCTTGGCGTTCAAGCACATGGCAGAAACAAGGTGTGAACAGATGAGCTGCTGCTATTTTCTCCGTTCGGCATGCTTCGTTGTAGCTCTCTTGCCGGTCGCCGGCTTAGCGGCTTGCTTTGCGCGACTAGCTCTGGGGAGAGAAGGAGATAGCGCCGGAAACCTCGCCTTTTGCCTTCTTCGGCGCTGGAACCTGGTTGCTGCGCCTTCTCTTTGTCCATGTGCACACACACGATTCCTCAGCGAAAACCATGCAGAAACCTTTCCACGAGCACCCAGGGATGTGCACCCAGCACCACGTGCACGCACACGCAGCTAGAGAAAAGCACCTACCTTTTCACACACTGATGCCTAAGCAAACGCGTGGCCACACACACGCACACATCCGCAAGCGCGCCTACTCCCATCTATTGAGGGAAAGACGGACGAGCTCTTTGGTTGCTCTTCACAGGCTTGTCCCTGATCTATAGCTGAGGGCAAACACTTGTGTGCTTGTGGGAGAGCCTGTGTCTTTCCTGGAAGCGTTTGGGAGTTTTGCTCAGACGCGTGTTTCCTCAAGTTCAAGAATCAAGATCTAGGATACCTGCAGACAGGTGCCTGTTTGTGTGGAGACAGTCTGTTTGAAACTGTGTTCCTCAGCGCCCGCTCTTTCTCCCCGTCGCTCCACACGCCTGGGAGTCCCTTTCTTTCTCTCCACAAGCACGTGTGTTGACTTCGTCGCACATGTGCATCTGCACAAGCGTTGAGCTCAGCAGAGCGTGTCTCTTGACACTTGATGTGCGTTGGCTGTGTCTGCCTGCTCCAGTGAAGAGAGAAACGGGAAATCATCTTGGTAGAGGCAAGAAAGCAAAGGCGAGGCAGGATTGACATCTGCTCAACAGAGACGGATTCCCTGCGCTGACACAGTTCACAGTTACACGAGAAGCAATCTGAGCGGTCCGTCGACCGGAGACGTGTTTCCCAAGAGGTCGTTTAGCGAGTGAACAGCAGTGTGCGCGACTTTCAGGAGTGTGCCTGGAAAGTGCCAGAATCACCAGGAGCATCTGTGCAAAAGCTGCTGCCTCTGTGACCGCATTGAGGCACGTTCGCGTGTCTGCGAGTATATAGACGGCTCTTTCGCGTTCACTCCGAGGGAAACGGTCCGCTATTGCTTCTGTGCGCACAGACGCGATTCCCTTGTCTCTTGCGAACACAGGGAACTCTGTGCATCCAAATCTACAGGCTAAGGACGCGTCTGCATATGTTTTGGTGAACAATCGAGTGTGCGTGTTCTGACAGCTGCCTCTATGCAGACGTCTCCACAGAGCCACTTCTGAATGCCCCGCAGCCCAGGACTGAATGGATACACTAACAAGTGCACCGGTGTGAGCAACCACATATGCAGAAGGACGTCTTTCATCTCACAGAAGCGCGAACGTCTTGGCGTTCAAGCACATGGCAGAAACAAGGTGTGAACAGATGAGCTGCTGCTATTTTCTCCGTTCGGCATGCTTCGTTGTAGCTCTCTTGCCGGTCGCCGGCTTAGCGGCTTGCTTTGCGCGACTAGCTCTGGGGAGAGAAGGAGATAGCGCCGGAAACCTCGCCTTTTGCCTTCTTCGGCGCTGGAACCTGGTTGCTGCGCCTTCTCTTTGTCCATGTGCACACACACGATTCCTCAGCGAAAACCATGCAGAAACCTTTCCACGAGCACCCAGGGATGTGCACCCAGCACCACGTGCACGCACACGCAGCTAGAGAAAAGCACCTACCTTTTCACACACTGATGCCTAAGCAAACGCGTGGCCACACACACGCACACATCCGCAAGCGCGCCTACTCCCATCTACTGAGAGAAAGACGGACGAGCTCTTTGGTTGCTCTTCACAGGCTTGTCCCTGATCTATAGCTGAGGGCAAACACTTGTGTGCTTGTGGGAGAGCCTGTGTCTTTCCTGGAAGCGTTTGGGAGTTTTGCTCAGACGCGTGTTTCCTCAAGTTCAAGAATCAAGATCTAGGATACCTGCAGACAGGTGCCTGTTTGTGTGGAGACAGTCTGTTTGAAACTGTGTTCCTCAGCGCCCGCTCTTTCTCCCCGTCGCTCCACACGCCTGGGAGTCCCTTTCTTTCTCTCCACAAGCACGTGTGTTGACTTCGTCGCACATGTGCATCTGCACAAGCGTTGAGCTCAGCAGAGCGTGTCTCTTGACACTTGATGTGCGTTGGCTGTGTCTGCCTGCTCCAGTGAAGAGAGAAACGGGAAATCATCTTGGTAGAGGCAACAAAGCAAAAGCGAGGCAGGATTGACATCTGCTCAACAGAGACGGATTCCCTGCGCTGACACAGTTCACAGTTACACGAGAAGCAATCTGAGCGGTCCGTCGACCGGAGACGTGTTTCCCAAGAGGTCGTTTAGCGAGTGAACAGCAGTGTGCGCGACTTTCAGGAGTGTGCCTGGAAAGTGCCAGAATCACCAGGAGCATCTGTGCAAAAGCTGCTGCCTCTGTGACCGCATTGAGGCACGTTCGCGTGTCTGCGAGTATATAGACGGCTCTTTCGCGTTCACTCCGAGGGAAACGGTCCGCTATTGCTTCTGTGCGCACAGACGCGATTCCCTTGTCTCTTGCGAACACAGGGAACTCTGTGCATCCAAATCTACAGGCTAAGGACGCGTCTGCATATGTTTTGGTGAACAATCGAGTGTGCGTGTTCTGACAGCTGCCTCTATGCAGACGTCTCCACAGAGCCACTTCTGAATGCCCAGCAGCCCAGGACTGAATGGATACACTAACAAGTGCACCGGTGTGAGCAACCACATATGCAGAAGGACGTCTTTCATCTCACAGAAGCGCGAACGTCTTGGCGTTCAAGCACATGGCAGAAACAAGGTGTGAACAGATGAGCTGCTGCTATTTTCTCCGTTCGGCATGCTTCGTTGTAGCTCTCTTGCCGGTCGCCGGCTTAGCGGCTTGCTTTGCGCGACTAGCTCTGGGGAGAGAAGGAGATAGCGCCGGAAACCTCGCCTTTTGCCTTCTTCGGCGCTGGAACCTGGTTGCTGCGCCTTCTCTTTGTCCATGTGCACACACACGATTCCTCAGCGAAAACCATGCAGAAACCTTTCCACGAGCACCCAGGGATGTGCACCCAGCACCACGTGCACGCACACGCAGCTAGAGAAAAGCACCTACCTTTTCACACACTGATGCCTAAGCAAACGCGTGGCCACACACACGCACACATCCGCAAGCGCGCCTACTCCCATCTATTGAGGGAAAGACGGACGAGCTCTTTGGTTGCTCTTCACAGGCTTGTCCCTGATCTATAGCTGAGGGCAAACACTTGTGTGCTTGTGGGAGAGCCTGTGTCTTTCCTGGAAGCGTTTGGGAGTTTTGCTCAGACGCGTGTTTCCTCAAGTTCAAGAATCAAGATCTAGGATACCTGCAGACAGGTGCCTGTTTGTGTGGAGACAGTCTGTTTGAAACTGTGTTCCTCAGCGCCCGCTCTTTCTCCCCGTCGCTCCACACGCCTGGGAGTCCCTTTCTTTCTCTCCACAAGCACGTGTGTTGACTTCGTCGCACATGTGCATCTGCACAAGCGTTGAGCTCAGCAGAGCGTGTCTCTTGACACTTGATGTGCGTTGGCTGTGTCTGCCTGCTCCAGTGAAGAGAGAAACGGGAAATCATCTTGGTAGAGGCAACAAAGCAAAGGCGAGGCAGGATTGACATCTGCTCAACAGAGACGGATTCCCTGCGCTGACACAGTTCACAGTTACACGAGAAGCAATCTGAGCGGTCCGTCGACCGGAGACGTGTTTCCCAAGAGGTCGTTTAGCGAGTGAACAGCAGTGTGCGCGACTTTCAGGAGTGTGCCTGGAAAGTGCCAGAATCACCAGGAGCATCTGTGCAAAAGCTGCTGCCTCTGTGACCGCATTGAGGCACGTTCGCGTGTCTGCGAGTATATAGACGGCTCTTTCGCGTTCACTCCGAGGGAAACGGTCCGCTATTGCTTCTGTGCGCACAGACGCGATTCCCTTGTCTCTTGCGAACACAGGGAACTCTGTGCATCCAAATCTACAGGCTAAGGACGCGTCTGCATATGTTTTGGTGAACAATCGAGTGTGCGTGTTCTGACAGCTGCCTCTATGCAGACGTCTCCACAGAGCCACTTCTGAATGCCCCGCAGCCCAGGACTGAATGGATACACTAACAAGTGCACCGGTGTGAGCAACCACATATGCAGAAGGACGTCTTTCATCTCACAGAAGCGCGAACGTCTTGGCGTTCAAGCACATGGCAGAAACAAGGTGTGAACAGATGAGCTGCTGCTATTTTCTCCGTTCGGCATGCTTCGTTGTAGCTCTCTTGCCGGTCGCCGGCTTAGCGGCTTGCTTTGCGCGACTAGCTCTGGGGAGAGAAGGAGATAGCGCCGGAAACCTCGCCTTTTGCCTTCTTCGGCGCTGGAACCTGGTTGCTGCGCCTTCTCTTTGTCCATGTGCACACACACGATTCCTCAGCGAAAACCATGCAGAAACCTTTCCACGAGCACCCAGGGATGTGCACCCAGCACCACGTGCACGCACACGCAGCTAGAGAAAAGCACCTACCTTTTCACACACTGATGCCTAAGCAAACGCGTGGCCACACACACGCACACATCCGCAAGCGCGCCTACTCCCATCTATTGAGAGAAAGACGGACGAGCTCTTTGGTTGCTCTTCACAGGCTTGTCCCTGATCTATAGCTGAGGGCAAACACTTGTGTGCTTGTGGGAGAGCCTGTGTCTTTCCTGGAAGCGTTTGGGAGTTTTGCTCAGACGCGTGTTTCCTCAAGTTCAAGAATCAAGATCTAGGATACCTGCAGACAGGTGCCTGTTTGTGTGGAGACAGTCTGTTTGAAACTGTGTTCCTCAGCGCCCGCTCTTTCTCCCCGTCGCTCCACACGCCTGGGAGTCCCTTTCTTTCTCTCCACAAGCACGTGTGTTGACTTCGTCGCACATGTGCATCTGCACAAGCGTTGAGCTCAGCAGAGCGTGTCTCTTGACACTTGATGTGCGTTGGCTGTGTCTGCCTGCTCCAGTGAAGAGAGAAACGGGAAATCATCTTGGTAGAGGCAACAAAGCAAAGGCGAGGCAGGATTGACATCTGCTCAACAGAGACGGATTCCCTGCGCTGACACAGTTCACAGTTACACGAGAAGCAATCTGAGCGGTCCGTCGACCGGAGACGTGTTTCCCAAGAGGTCGTTTAGCGAGTGAACAGCAGTGTGCGCGACTTTCAGGAGTGTGCCTGGAAAGTGCCAGAATCACCAGGAGCATCTGTGCAAAAGCTGCTGCCTCTGTGACCGCATTGAGGCACGTTCGCGTGTCTGCGAGTATATAGACGGCTCTTTCGCGTTCACTCCGAGGGAAACGGTCCGCTATTGCTTCTGTGCGCACAGACGCGATTCCCTTGTCTCTTGCGAACACAGGGAACTCTGTGCATCCAAATCTACAGGCTAAGGACGCGTCTGCATATGTTTTGGTGAACAATCGAGTGTGCGTGTTCTGACAGCTGCCTCTATGCAGACGTCTCCACAGAGCCACTTCTGAATGCCCCGCAGCCCAGGACTGAATGGATACACTAACAAGTGCACCGGTGTGAGCAACCACATATGCAGAAGGACGTCTTTCATCTCACAGAAGCGCGAACGTCTTGGCGTTCAAGCACATGGCAGAAACAAGGTGTGAACAGATGAGCTGCTGCTATTTTCTCCGTTCGGCATGCTTCGTTGTAGCTCTCTTGCCGGTCGCCGGCTTAGCGGCTTGCTTTGCGCGACTAGCTCTGGGGAGAGAAGGAGATAGCGCCGGAAACCTCGCCTTTTGCCTTCTTCGGCGCTGGAACCTGGTTGCTGCGCCTTCTCTTTGTCCATGTGCACACACACGATTCCTCAGCGAAAACCATGCAGAAACCTTTCCACGAGCACCCAGGGATGTGCACCCAGCACCACGTGCACGCACACGCAGCTAGAGAAAAGCACCTACCTTTTCACACACTGATGCCTAAGCAAACGCGTGGCCACACACACGCACACATCCGCAAGCGCGCCTACTCCCATCTATTGAGAGAAAGACGGACGAGCTCTTTGGTTGCTCTTCACAGGCTTGTCCCTGATCTATAGCTGAGGGCAAACACTTGTGTGCTTGTGGGAGAGCCTGTGTCTTTCCTGGAAGCGTTTGGGAGTTTTGCTCAGACGCGTGTTTCCTCAAGTTCAAGAATCAAGATCTAGGATACCTGCAGACAGGTGCCTGTTTGTGTGGAGACAGTCTGTTTGAAACTGTGTTCCTCAGCGCCCGCTCTTTCTCCCCGTCGCTCCACACGCCTGGGAGTCCCTTTCTTTCTCTCCACAAGCACGTGTGTTGACTTCGTCGCACATGTGCATCTGCACAAGCGTTGAGCTCAGCAGAGCGTGTCTCTTGACACTTGATGTGCGTTGGCTGTGTCTGCCTGCTCCAGTGAAGAGAGAAACGGGAAATCATCTTGGTAGAGGCAACAAAGCAAAAGCGAGGCAGGATTGACATCTGCTCAACAGAGACGGATTCCCTGCGCTGACACAGTTCACAGTTACACGAGAAGCAATCTGAGCGGTCCGTCGACCGGAGACGTGTTTCCCAAGAGGTCGTTTAGCGAGTGAACAGCAGTGTGCGCGACTTTCAGGAGTGTGCCTGGAAAGTGCCAGAATCACCAGGAGCATCTGTGCAAAAGCTGCTGCCTCTGTGACCGCATTGAGGCACGTTCGCGTGTCTGCGAGTATATAGACGGCTCTTTCGCGTTCACTCCGAGGGAAACGGTCCGCTATTGCTTCTGTGCGCACAGACGCGATTCCCTTGTCTCTTGCGAACACAGGGAACTCTGTGCATCCAAATCTACAGGCTAAGGACGCGTCTGCATATGTTTTGGTGAACAATCGAGTGTGCGTGTTCTGACAGCTGCCTCTATGCAGACGTCTCCACAGAGCCACTTCTGAATGCCCCGCAGCCCAGGACTGAATGGATACACTAACAAGTGCACCGGTGTGAGCAACCACATATGCAGAAGGACGTCTTTCATCTCACAGAAGCGCGAACGTCTTGGCGTTCAAGCACATGGCAGAAACAAGGTGTGAACAGATGAGCTGCTGCTATTTTCTCCGTTCGGCATGCTTCGTTGTAGCTCTCTTGCCGGTCGCCGGCTTAGCGGCTTGCTTTGCGCGACTAGCTCTGGGGAGAGAAAGAGATAGCGCCGGAAACCTCGCCTTTTGCCTTCTTCGGCGCTGGAACCTGGTTGCTGCGCCTTCTCTTTGTCCATGTGCACACACACGATTCCTCAGCGAAAACCATGCAGAAACCTTTCCACGAGCACCCAGGGATGTGCACCCAGCACCACGTGCACGCACACGCAGCTAGAGAAAAGCACCTACCTTTTCACACACTGATGCCTAAGCAAACGCGTGGCCACACACACGCACACATCCGCAAGCGCGCCTACTCCCATCTATTGAGGGAAAGACGGACGAGCTCTTTGGTTGCTCTTCACAGGCTTGTCCCTGATCTATAGCTGAGGGCAAACACTTGTGTGCTTGTGGGAGAGCCTGTGTCTTTCCTGGAAGCGTTTGGGAGTTTTGCTCAGACGCGTGTTTCCTCAAGTTCAAGAATCAAGATCTAGGATACCTGCAGACAGGTGCCTGTTTGTGTGGAGACAGTCTGTTTGAAACTGTGTTCCTCAGCGCCCGCTCTTTCTCCCCGTCGCTCCACACGCCTGGGAGTCCCTTTCTTTCTCTCCACAAGCACGTGTGTTGACTTCGTCGCACATGTGCATCTGCACAAGCGTTGAGCTCAGCAGAGCGTGTCTCTTGACACTTGATGTGCGTTGGCTGTGTCTGCCTGCTCCAGTGAAGAGAGAAACGGGAAATCATCTTGGTAGAGGCAACAAAGCAAAAGCGAGGCAGGATTGACATCTGCTCAACAGAGACGGATTCCCTGCGCTGACACAGTTCACAGTTACACGAGAAGCAATCTGAGCGGTCCGTCGACCGGAGACGTGTTTCCCAAGAGGTCGTTTAGCGAGTGAACAGCAGTGTGCGCGACTTTCAGGAGTGTGCCTGGAAAGTGCCAGAATCACCAGGAGCATCTGTGCAAAAGCTGCTGCCTCTGTGACCGCATTGAGGCACGTTCGCGTGTCTGCGAGTATATAGACGGCTCTTTCGCGTTCACTCCGAGGGAAACGGTCCGCTATTGCTTCTGTGCGCACAGACGCGATTCCCTTGTCTCTTGCGAACACAGGGAACTCTGTGCATCCAAATCTACAGGCTAAGGACGCGTCTGCATATGTTTTGGTGAACAATCGAGTGTGCGTGTTCTGACAGCTGCCTCTATGCAGACGTCTCCACAGAGCCACTTCTGAATGCCCCGCAGCCCAGGACTGAATGGATACACTAACAAGTGCACCGGTGTGAGCAACCACATATGCAGAAGGACGTCTTTCATCTCACAGAAGCGCGAACGTCTTGGCGTTCAAGCACATGGCAGAAACAAGGTGTGAACAGATGAGCTGCTGCTATTTTCTCCGTTCGGCATGCTTCGTTGTAGCTCTCTTGCCGGTCGCCGGCTTAGCGGCTTGCTTTGCGCGACTAGCTCTGGGGAGAGAAGGAGATAGCGCCGGAAACCTCGCCTTTTGCCTTCTTCGGCGCTGGAACCTGGTTGCTGCGCCTTCTCTTTGTCCATGTGCACACACACGATTCCTCAGCGAAAACCATGCAGAAACCTTTCCACGAGCACCCAGGGATGTGCACCCAGCACCACGTGCACGCACACGCAGCTAGAGAAAAGCACCTACCTTTTCACACACTGATGCCTAAGCAAACGCGTGGCCACACACACGCACACATCCGCAAGCGCGCCTACTCCCATCTATTGAGGGAAAGACGGACGAGCTCTTTGGTTGCTCTTCACAGGCTTGTCCCTGATCTATAGCTGAGGGCAAACACTTGTGTGCTTGTGGGAGAGCCTGTGTCTTTCCTGGAAGCGTTTGGGAGTTTTGCTCAGACGCGTGTTTCCTCAAGTTCAAGAATCAAGATCTAGGATACCTGCAGACAGGTGCCTGTTTGTGTGGAGACAGTCTGTTTGAAACTGTGTTCCTCAGCGCCCGCTCTTTCTCCCCGTCGCTCCACACGCCTGGGAGTCCCTTTCTTTCTCTCCACAAGCACGTGTGTTGACTTCGTCGCACATGTGCATCTGCACAAGCGTTGAGCTCAGCAGAGCGTGTCTCTTGACACTTGATGTGCGTTGGCTGTGTCTGCCTGCTCCAGTGAAGAGAGAAACGGGAAATCATCTTGGTAGAGGCAACAAAGCAAAGGCGAGGCAGGATTGACATCTGCTCAACAGAGACGGATTCCCTGCGCTGACACAGTTCACAGTTACACGAGAAGCAATCTGAGCGGTCCGTCGACCGGAGACGTGTTTCCCAAGAGGTCGTTTAGCGAGTGAACAGCAGTGTGCGCGACTTTCAGGAGTGTGCCTGGAAAGTGCCAGAATCACCAGGAGCATCTGTGCAAAAGCTGCTGCCTCTGTGACCGCATTGAGGCACGTTCGCGTGTCTGCGAGTATATAGACGGCTCTTTCGCGTTCACTCCGAGGGAAACGGTCCGCTATTGCTTCTGTGCGCACAGACGCGATTCCCTTGTCTCTTGCGAACACAGGGAACTCTGTGCATCCAAATCTACAGGCTAAGGACGCGTCTGCATATGTTTTGGTGAACAATCGAGTGTGCGTGTTCTGACAGCTGCCTCTATGCAGACGTCTCCACAGAGCCACTTCTGAATGCCCCGCAGCCCAGGACTGAATGGATACACTAACAAGTGCACCGGTGTGAGCAACCACATATGCAGAAGGACGTCTTTCATCTCACAGAAGCGCGAACGTCTTGGCGTTCAAGCACATGGCAGAAACAAGGTGTGAACAGATGAGCTGCTGCTATTTTCTCCGTTCGGCATGCTTCGTTGTAGCTCTCTTGCCGGTCGCCGGCTTAGCGGCTTGCTTTGCGCGACTAGCTCTGGGGAGAGAAGGAGATAGCGCCGGAAACCTCGCCTTTTGCCTTCTTCGGCGCTGGAACCTGGTTGCTGCGCCTTCTCTTTGTCCATGTGCACACACACGATTCCTCAGCGAAAACCATGCAGAAACCTTTCCACGAGCACCCAGGGATGTGCACCCAGCACCACGTGCACGCACACGCAGCTAGAGAAAAGCACCTACCTTTTCACACACTGATGCCTAAGCAAACGCGTGGCCACACACACGCACACATCCGCAAGCGCGCCTACTCCCATCTATTGAGGGAAAGACGGACGAGCTCTTTGGTTGCTCTTCACAGGCTTGTCCCTGATCTATAGCTGAGGGCAAACACTTGTGTGCTTGTGGGAGAGCCTGTGTCTTTCCTGGAAGCGTTTGGGAGTTTTGCTCAGACGCGTGTTTCCTCAAGTTCAAGAATCAAGATCTAGGATACCTGCAGACAGGTGCCTGTTTGTGTGGAGACAGTCTGTTTGAAACTGTGTTCCTCAGCGCCCGCTCTTTCTCCCCGTCGCTCCACACGCCTGGGAGTCCCTTTCTTTCTCTCCACAAGCACGTGTGTTGACTTCGTCGCACATGTGCATCTGCACAAGCGTTGAGCTCAGCAGAGCGTGTCTCTTGACACTTGATGTGCGTTGGCTGTGTCTGCCTGCTCCAGTGAAGAGAGAAACGGGAAATCATCTTGGTAGAGGCAACAAAGCAAAAGCGAGGCAGGATTGACATCTGCTCAACAGAGACGGATTCCCTGCGCTGACACAGTTCACAGTTACACGAGAAGCAATCTGAGCGGTCCGTCGACCGGAGACGTGTTTCCCAAGAGGTCGTTTAGCGAGTGAACAGCAGTGTGCGCGACTTTCAGGAGTGTGCCTGGAAAGTGCCAGAATCACCAGGAGCATCTGTGCAAAAGCTGCTGCCTCTGTGACCGCATTGAGGCACGTTCGCGTGTCTGCGAGTATATAGACGGCTCTTTCGCGTTCACTCCGAGGGAAACGGTCCGCTATTGCTTCTGTGCGCACAGACGCGATTCCCTTGTCTCTTGCGAACACAGGGAACTCTGTGCATCCAAATCTACAGGCTAAGGACGCGTCTGCATATGTTTTGGTGAACAATCGAGTGTGCGTGTTCTGACAGCTGCCTCTATGCAGACGTCTCCACAGAGCCACTTCTGAATGCCCCGCAGCCCAGGACTGAATGGATACACTAACAAGTGCACCGGTGTGAGCAACCACATATGCAGAAGGACGTCTTTCATCTCACAGAAGCGCGAACGTCTTGGCGTTCAAGCACATGGCAGAAACAAGGTGTGAACAGATGAGCTGCTGCTATTTTCTCCGTTCGGCATGCTTCGTTGTAGCTCTCTTGCCGGTCGCCGGCTTAGCGGCTTGCTTTGCGCGACTAGCTCTGGGGAGAGAAGGAGATAGCGCCGGAAACCTCGCCTTTTGCCTTCTTCGGCGCTGGAACCTGGTTGCTGCGCCTTCTCTTTGTCCATGTGCACACACACGATTCCTCAGCGAAAACCATGCAGAAACCTTTCCACGAGCACCCAGGGATGTGCACCCAGCACCACGTGCACGCACACGCAGCTAGAGAAAAGCACCTACCTTTTCACACACTGATGCCTAAGCAAACGCGTGGCCACACACACGCACACATCCGCAAGCGCGCCTACTCCCATCTATTGAGGGAAAGACGGACGAGCTCTTTGGTTGCTCTTCACAGGCTTGTCCCTGATCTATAGCTGAGGGCAAACACTTGTGTGCTTGTGGGAGAGCCTGTGTCTTTCCTGGAAGCGTTTGGGAGTTTTGCTCAGACGCGTGTTTCCTCAAGTTCAAGAATCAAGATCTAGGATACCTGCAGACAGGTGCCTGTTTGTGTGGAGACAGTCTGTTTGAAACTGTGTTCCTCAGCGCCCGCTCTTTCTCCCCGTCGCTCCACACGCCTGGGAGTCCCTTTCTTTCTCTCCACAAGCACGTGTGTTGACTTCGTCGCACATGTGCATCTGCACAAGCGTTGAGCTCAGCAGAGCGTGTCTCTTGACACTTGATGTGCGTTGGCTGTGTCTGCCTGCTCCAGTGAAGAGAGAAACGGGAAATCATCTTGGTAGAGGCAAGAAAGCAAAGGCGAGGCAGGATTGACATCTGCTCAACAGAGACGGATTCCCTGCGCTGACACAGTTCACAGTTACACGAGAAGCAATCTGAGCGGTCCGTCGACCGGAGACGTGTTTCCCAAGAGGTCGTTTAGCGAGTGAACAGCAGTGTGCGCGACTTTCAGGAGTGTGCCTGGAAAGTGCCAGAATCACCAGGAGCATCTGTGCAAAAGCTGCTGCCTCTGTGACCGCATTGAGGCACGTTCGCGTGTCTGCGAGTATATAGACGGCTCTTTCGCGTTCACTCCGAGGGAAACGGTCCGCTATTGCTTCTGTGCGCACAGACGCGATTCCCTTGTCTCTTGCGAACACAGGGAACTCTGTGCATCCAAATCTACAGGCTAAGGACGCGTCTGCATATGTTTTGGTGAACAATCGAGTGTGCGTGTTCTGACAGCTGCCTCTATGCAGACGTCTCCACAGAGCCACTTCTGAATGCCCCGCAGCCCAGGACTGAATGGATACACTAACAAGTGCACCGGTGTGAGCAACCACATATGCAGAAGGACGTCTTTCATCTCACAGAAGCGCGAACGTCTTGGCGTTCAAGCACATGGCAGAAACAAGGTGTGAACAGATGAGCTGCTGCTATTTTCTCCGTTCGGCATGCTTCGTTGTAGCTCTCTTGCCGGTCGCCGGCTTAGCGGCTTGCTTTGCGCGACTAGCTCTGGGGAGAGAAGGAGATAGCGCCGGAAACCTCGCCTTTTGCCTTCTTCGGCGCTGGAACCTGGTTGCTGCGCCTTCTCTTTGTCCATGTGCACACACACGATTCCTCAGCGAAAACCATGCAGAAACCTTTCCACGAGCACCCAGGGATGTGCACCCAGCACCACGTGCACGCACACGCAGCTAGAGAAAAGCACCTACCTTTTCACACACTGATGCCTAAGCAAACGCGTGGCCACACACACGCACACATCCGCAAGCGCGCCTACTCCCATCTACTGAGAGAAAGACGGACGAGCTCTTTGGTTGCTCTTCACAGGCTTGTCCCTGATCTATAGCTGAGGGCAAACACTTGTGTGCTTGTGGGAGAGCCTGTGTCTTTCCTGGAAGCGTTTGGGAGTTTTGCTCAGACGCGTGTTTCCTCAAGTTCAAGAATCAAGATCTAGGATACCTGCAGACAGGTGCCTGTTTGTGTGGAGACAGTCTGTTTGAAACTGTGTTCCTCAGCGCCCGCTCTTTCTCCCCGTCGCTCCACACGCCTGGGAGTCCCTTTCTTTCTCTCCACAAGCACGTGTGTTGACTTCGTCGCACATGTGCATCTGCACAAGCGTTGAGCTCAGCAGAGCGTGTCTCTTGACACTTGATGTGCGTTGGCTGTGTCTGCCTGCTCCAGTGAAGAGAGAAACGGGAAATCATCTTGGTAGAGGCAACAAAGCAAAGGCGAGGCAGGATTGACATCTGCTGAACAGAGACGGATTCCCTGCGCTGACACAGTTCACAGTTACACGAGAAGCAATCTGAGCGGTCCGTCGACCGGAGACGTGTTTCCCAAGAGGTCGTTTAGCGAGTGAACAGCAGTGTGCGCGACTTTCAGGAGTGTGCCTGGAAAGTGCCAGAATCACCAGGAGCATCTGTGCAAAAGCTGCTGCCTCTGTGACCGCATTGAGGCACGTTCGCGTGTCTGCGAGTATATAGACGGCTCTTTCGCGTTCACTCCGAGGGAAACGGTCCGCTATTGCTTCTGTGCGCACAGACGCGATTCCCTTGTCTCTTGCGAACACAGGGAACTCTGTGCATCCAAATCTACAGGCTAAGGACGCGTCTGCATATGTTTTGGTGAACAATCGAGTGTGCGTGTTCTGACAGCTGCCTCTATGCAGACGTCTCCACAGAGCCACTTCTGAATGCCCCGCAGCCCAGGACTGAATGGATACACTAACAAGTGCACCGGTGTGAGCAACCACATATGCAGAAGGACGTCTTTCATCTCACAGAAGCGCGAACGTCTTGGCGTTCAAGCACATGGCAGAAACAAGGTGTGAACAGATGAGCTGCTGCTATTTTCTCCGTTCGGCATGCTTCGTTGTAGCTCTCTTGCCGGTCGCCGGCTTAGCGGCTTGCTTTGCGCGACTAGCTCTGGGGAGAGAAGGAGATAGCGCCGGAAACCTCGCCTTTTGCCTTCTTCGGCGCTGGAACCTGGTTGCTGCGCCTTCTCTTTGTCCATGTGCACACACACGATTCCTCAGCGAAAACCATGCAGAAACCTTTCCACGAGCACCCAGGGATGTGCACCCAGCACCACGTGCACGCACACGCAGCTAGAGAAAAGCACCTACCTTTTCACACTCTGATGCCTAAGCAAACGCGTGGCCACACACACGCACACATCCGCAAGCGCGCCTACTCCCATCTATTGAGGGAAAGACGGACGAGCTCTTTGGTTGCTCTTCACAGGCTTGTCCCTGATCTATAGCTGAGGGCAAACACTTGTGTGCTTGTGGGAGAGCCTGTGTCTTTCCTGGAAGCGTTTGGGAGTTTTGCTCAGACGCGTGTTTCCTCAAGTTCAAGAATCAAGATCTAGGATACCTGCAGACAGGTGCCTGTTTGTGTGGAGACAGTCTGTTTGAAACTGTGTTCCTCAGCGCCCGCTCTTTCTCCCCGTCGCTCCACACGCCTGGGAGTCCCTTTCTTTCTCTCCACAAGCACGTGTGTTGACTTCGTCGCACATGTGCATCTGCACAAGCGTTGAGCTCAGCAGAGCGTGTCTCTTGACACTTGATGTGCGTTGGCTGTGTCTGCCTGCTCCAGTGAAGAGAGAAACGGGAAATCATCTTGGTAGAGGCAACAAAGCAAAGGCGAGGCAGGATTGACATCTGCTGAACAGAGACGGATTCCCTGCGCTGACACAGTTCACAGTTACACGAGAAGCAATCTGAGCGGTCCGTCGACCGGAGACGTGTTTCCCAAGAGGTCGTTTAGCGAGTGAACAGCAGTGTGCGCGACTTTCAGGAGTGTGCCTGGAAAGTGCCAGAATCACCAGGAGCATCTGTGCAAAAGCTGCTGCCTCTGTGACCGCATTGAGGCACGTTCGCGTGTCTGCGAGTATATAGACGGCTCTTTCGCGTTCACTCCGAGGGAAACGGTCCGCTATTGCTTCTGTGCGCACAGACGCGATTCCCTTGTCTCTTGCGAACACAGGGAACTCTGTGCATCCAAATCTACAGGCTAAGGACGCGTCTGCATATGTTTTGGTGAACAATCGAGTGTGCGTGTTCTGACAGCTGCCTCTATGCAGACGTCTCCACAGAGCCACTTCTGAATGCCCAGCAGCCCAGGACTGAATGGATACACTAACAAGTGCACCGGTGTGAGCAACCACATATGCAGAAGGACGTCTTTCATCTCACAGAAGCGCGAACGTCTTGGCGTTCAAGCACATGGCAGAAACAAGGTGTGAACAGATGAGCTGCTGCTATTTTCTCCGTTCGGCATGCTTCGTTGTAGCTCTCTTGCCGGTCGCCGGCTTAGCGGCTTGCTTTGCGCGACTAGCTCTGGGGAGAGAAGGAGATAGCGCCGGAAACCTCGCCTTTTGCCTTCTTCGGCGCTGGAACCTGGTTGCTGCGCCTTCTCTTTGTCCATGTGCACACACACGATTCCTCAGCGAAAACCATGCAGAAACCTTTCCACGAGCACCCAGGGATGTGCACCCAGCACCACGTGCACGCACACGCAGCTAGAGAAAAGCACCTACCTTTTCACACACTGATGCCTAAGCAAACGCGTGGCCACACACACGCACACATCCGCAAGCGCGCCTACTCCCATCTATTGAGGGAAAGACGGACGAGCTCTTTGGTTGCTCTTCACAGGCTTGTCCCTGATCTATAGCTGAGGGCAAACACTTGTGTGCTTGTGGGAGAGCCTGTGTCTTTCCTGGAAGCGTTTGGGAGTTTTGCTCAGACGCGTGTTTCCTCAAGTTCAAGAATCAAGATCTAGGATACCTGCAGACAGGTGCCTGTTTGTGTGGAGACAGTCTGTTTGAAACTGTGTTCCTCAGCGCCCGCTCTTTCTCCCCGTCGCTCCACACGCCTGGGAGTCCCTTTCTTTCTCTCCACAAGCACGTGTGTTGACTTCGTCGCACATGTGCATCTGCACAAGCGTTGAGCTCAGCAGAGCGTGTCTCTTGACACTTGATGTGCGTTGGCTGTGTCTGCCTGCTCCAGTGAAGAGAGAAACGGGAAATCATCTTGGTAGAGGCAACAAAGCAAAGGCGAGGCAGGATTGACATCTGCTCAACAGAGACGGATTCCCTGCGCTGACACAGTTCACAGTTACACGAGAAGCAATCTGAGCGGTCCGTCGACCGGAGACGTGTTTCCCAAGAGGTCGTTTAGCGAGTGAACAGCAGTGTGCGCGACTTTCAGGAGTGTGCCTGGAAAGTGCCAGAATCACCAGGAGCATCTGTGCAAAAGCTGCTGCCTCTGTGACCGCATTGAGGCACGTTCGCGTGTCTGCGAGTATATAGACGGCTCTTTCGCGTTCACTCCGAGGGAAACGGTCCGCTATTGCTTCTGTGCGCACAGACGCGATTCCCTTGTCTCTTGCGAACACAGGGAACTCTGTGCATCCAAATCTACAGGCTAAGGACGCGTCTGCATATGTTTTGGTGAACAATCGAGTGTGCGTGTTCTGACAGCTGCCTCTATGCAGACGTCTCCACAGAGCCACTTCTGAATGCCCCGCAGCCCAGGACTGAATGGATACACTAACAAGTGCACCGGTGTGAGCAACCACATATGCAGAAGGACGTCTTTCATCTCACAGAAGCGCGAACGTCTTGGCGTTCAAGCACATGGCAGAAACAAGGTGTGAACAGATGAGCTGCTGCTATTTTCTCCGTTCGGCATGCTTCGTTGTAGCTCTCTTGCCGGTCGCCGGCTTAGCGGCTTGCTTTGCGCGACTAGCTCTGGGGAGAGAAGGAGATAGCGCCGGAAACCTCGCCTTTTGCCTTCTTCGGCGCTGGAACCTGGTTGCTGCGCCTTCTCTTTGTCCATGTGCACACACACGATTCCTCAGCGAAAACCATGCAGAAACCTTTCCACGAGCACCCAGGGATGTGCACCCAGCACCACGTGCACGCACACGCAGCTAGAGAAAAGCACCTACCTTTTCACACACTGATGCCTAAGCAAACGCGTGGCCACACACACGCACACATCCGCAAGCGCGCCTACTCCCATCTATTGAGAGAAAGACGGACGAGCTCTTTGGTTGCTCTTCACAGGCTTGTCCCTGATCTATAGCTGAGGGCAAACACTTGTGTGCTTGTGGGAGAGCCTGTGTCTTTCCTGGAAGCGCTTGGGAGTTTTGCTCAGACGCGTGTTTCCTCAAGTTCAAGAATCAAGATCTAGGATACCTGCAGACAGGTGCCTGTTTGTGTGGAGACAGTCTGTTTGAAACTGTGTTCCTCAGCGCCCGCTCTTTCTCCCCGTCGCTCCACACGCCTGGGAGTCCCTTTCTTTCTCTCCACAAGCACGTGTGTTGACTTCGTCGCACATGTGCATCTGCACAAGCGTTGAGCTCAGCAGAGCGTGTCTCTTGACACTTGATGTGCGTTGGCTGTGTCTGCCTGCTCCAGTGAAGAGAGAAACGGGAAATCATCTTGGTAGAGGCAACAAAGCAAAAGCGAGGCAGGATTGACATCTGCTCAACAGAGACGGATTCCCTGCGCTGACACAGTTCACAGTTACACGAGAAGCAATCTGAGCGGTCCGTCGACCGGAGACGTGTTTCCCAAGAGGTCGTTTAGCGAGTGAACAGCAGTGTGCGCGACTTTCAGGAGTGTGCCTGGAAAGTGCCAGAATCACCAGGAGCATCTGTGCAAAAGCTGCTGCCTCTGTGACCGCATTGAGGCACGTTCGCGTGTCTGCGAGTATATAGACGGCTCTTTCGCGTTCACTCCGAGGGAAACGGTCCGCTATTGCTTCTGTGCGCACAGACGCGATTCCCTTGTCTCTTGCGAACACAGGGAACTCTGTGCATCCAAATCTACAGGCTAAGGACGCGTCTGCATATGTTTTGGTGAACAATCGAGTGTGCGTGTTCTGACAGCTGCCTCTATGCAGACGTCTCCACAGAGCCACTTCTGAATGCCCCGCAGCCCAGGACTGAATGGATACACTAACAAGTGCACCGGTGTGAGCAACCACATATGCAGAAGGACGTCTTTCATCTCACAGAAGCGCGAACGTCTTGGCGTTCAAGCACATGGCAGAAACAAGGTGTGAACAGATGAGCTGCTGCTATTTTCTCCGTTCGGCATGCTTCGTTGTAGCTCTCTTGCCGGTCGCCGGCTTAGCGGCTTGCTTTGCGCGACTAGCTCTGGGGAGAGAAGGAGATAGCGCCGGAAACCTCGCCTTTTGCCTTCTTCGGCGCTGGAACCTGGTTGCTGCGCCTTCTCTTTGTCCATGTGCACACACACGATTCCTCAGCGAAAACCATGCAGAAACCTTTCCACGAGCACCCAGGGATGTGCACCCAGCACCACGTGCACGCACACGCAGCTAGAGAAAAGCACCTACCTTTTCACACACTGATGCCTAAGCAAACGCGTGGCCACACACACGCACACATCCGCAAGCGCGCCTACTCCCATCTATTGAGGGAAAGACGGACGAGCTCTTTGGTTGCTCTTCACAGGCTTGTCCCTGATCTATAGCTGAGGGCAAACACTTGTGTGCTTGTGGGAGAGCCTGTGTCTTTCCTGGAAGCGTTTGGGAGTTTTGCTCAGACGCGTGTTTCCTCAAGTTCAAGAATCAAGATCTAGGATACCTGCAGACAGGTGCCTGTTTGTGTGGAGACAGTCTGTTTGAAACTGTGTTCCTCAGCGCCCGCTCTTTCTCCCCGTCGCTCCACACGCCTGGGAGTCCCTTTCTTTCTCTCCACAAGCACGTGTGTTGACTTCGTCGCACATGTGCATCTGCACAAGCGTTGAGCTCAGCAGAGCGTGTCTCTTGACACTTGATGTGCGTTGGCTGTGTCTGCCTGCTCCAGTGAAGAGAGAAACGGGAAATCATCTTGGTAGAGGCAACAAAGCAAAAGCGAGGCAGGATTGACATCTGCTCAACAGAGACGGATTCCCTGCGCTGACACAGTTCACAGTTACACGAGAAGCAATCTGAGCGGTCCGTCGACCGGAGACGTGTTTCCCAAGAGGTCGTTTAGCGAGTGAACAGCAGTGTGCGCGACTTTCAGGAGTGTGCCTGGAAAGTGCCAGAATCACCAGGAGCATCTGTGCAAAAGCTGCTGCCTCTGTGACCGCATTGAGGCACGTTCGCGTGTCTGCGAGTATATAGACGGCTCTTTCGCGTTCACTCCGAGGGAAACGGTCCGCTATTGCTTCTGTGCGCACAGACGCGATTCCCTTGTCTCTTGCGAACACAGGGAACTCTGTGCATCCAAATCTACAGGCTAAGGACGCGTCTGCATATGTTTTGGTGAACAATCGAGTGTGCGTGTTCTGACAGCTGCCTCTATGCAGACGTCTCCACAGAGCCACTTCTGAATGCCCCGCAGCCCAGGACTGAATGGATACACTAACAAGTGCACCGGTGTGAGCAACCACATATGCAGAAGGACGTCTTTCATCTCACAGAAGCGCGAACGTCTTGGCGTTCAAGCACATGGCAGAAACAAGGTGTGAACAGATGAGCTGCTGCTATTTTCTCCGTTCGGCATGCTTCGTTGTAGCTCTCTTGCCGGTCGCCGGCTTAGCGGCTTGCTTTGCGCGACTAGCTCTGGGGAGAGAAGGAGATAGCGCCGGAAACCTCGCCTTTTGCCTTCTTCGGCGCTGGAACCTGGTTGCTGCGCCTTCTCTTTGTCCATGTGCACACACACGATTCCTCAGCGAAAACCATGCAGAAACCTTTCCACGAGCACCCAGGGATGTGCACCCAGCACCACGTGCACGCACACGCAGCTAGAGAAAAGCACCTACCTTTTCACACACTGATGCCTAAGCAAACGCGTGGCCACACACACGCACACATCCGCAAGCGCGCCTACTCCCATCTACTGAGAGAAAGACGGACGAGCTCTTTGGTTGCTCTTCACAGGCTTGTCCCTGATCTATAGCTGAGGGCAAACACTTGTGTGCTTGTGGGAGAGCCTGTGTCTTTCCTGGAAGCGTTTGGGAGTTTTGCTCAGACGCGTGTTTCCTCAAGTTCAAGAATCAAGATCTAGGATACCTGCAGACAGGTGCCTGTTTGTGTGGAGACAGTCTGTTTGAAACTGTGTTCCTCAGCGCCCGCTCTTTCTCCCCGTCGCTCCACACGCCTGGGAGTCCCTTTCTTTCTCTCCACAAGCACGTGTGTTGACTTCGTCGCACATGTGCATCTGCACAAGCGTTGAGCTCAGCAGAGCGTGTCTCTTGACACTTGATGTGCGTTGGCTGTGTCTGCCTGCTCCAGTGAAGAGAGAAACGGGAAATCATCTTGGTAGAGGCAACAAAGCAAAAGCGAGGCAGGATTGACATCTGCTCAACAGAGACGGATTCCCTGCGCTGACACAGTTCACAGTTACACGAGAAGCAATCTGAGCGGTCCGTCGACCGGAGACGTGTTTCCCAAGAGGTCGTTTAGCGAGTGAACAGCAGTGTGCGCGACTTTCAGGAGTGTGCCTGGAAAGTGCCAGAATCACCAGGAGCATCTGTGCAAAAGCTGCTGCCTCTGTGACCGCATTGAGGCACGTTCGCGTGTCTGCGAGTATATAGACGGCTCTTTCGCGTTCACTCCGAGGGAAACGGTCCGCTATTGCTTCTGTGCGCACAGACGCGATTCCCTTGTCTCTTGCGAACACAGGGAACTCTGTGCATCCAAATCTACAGGCTAAGGACGCGTCTGCATATGTTTTGGTGAACAATCGAGTGTGCGTGTTCTGACAGCTGCCTCTATGCAGACGTCTCCACAGAGCCACTTCTGAATGCCCCGCAGCCCAGGACTGAATGGATACACTAACAAGTGCACCGGTGTGAGCAACCACATATGCAGAAGGACGTCTTTCATCTCACAGAAGCGCGAACGTCTTGGCGTTCAAGCACATGGCAGAAACAAGGTGTGAACAGATGAGCTGCTGCTATTTTCTCCGTTCGGCATGCTTCGTTGTAGCTCTCTTGCCGGTCGCCGGCTTAGCGGCTTGCTTTGCGCGACTAGCTCTGGGGAGAGAAGGAGATAGCGCCGGAAACCTCGCCTTTTGCCTTCTTCGGCGCTGGAACCTGGTTGCTGCGCCTTCTCTTTGTCCATGTGCACACACACGATTCCTCAGCGAAAACCATGCAGAAACCTTTCCACGAGCACCCAGGGATGTGCACCCAGCACCACGTGCACGCACACGCAGCTAGAGAAAAGCACCTACCTTTTCACACACTGATGCCTAAGCAAACGCGTGGCCACACACACACACACATCCGCAAGCGCGCCTACTCCCATCTACTGAGAGAAAGACGGACGAGCTCTTTGGTTGCTCTTCACAGGCTTGTCCCTGATCTATAGCTGAGGGCAAACACTTGTGTGCTTGTGGGAGAGCCTGTGTCTTTCCTGGAAGCGTTTGGGAGTTTTGCTCAGACGCGTGTTTCCTCAAGTTCAAGAATCAAGATCTAGGATACCTGCAGACAGGTGCCTGTTTGTGTGGAGACAGTCTGTTTGAAACTGTGTTCCTCAGCGCCCGCTCTTTCTCCCCGTCGCTCCACACGCCTGGGAGTCCCTTTCTTTCTCTCCACAAGCACGTGTGTTGACTTCGTCGCACATGTGCATCTGCACAAGCGTTGAGCTCAGCAGAGCGTGTCTCTTGACACTTGATGTGCGTTGGCTGTGTCTGCCTGCTCCAGTGAAGAGAGAAACGGGAAATCGTCTTGGTAGAGGCAACAAAGCAAAAGCGAGGCAGGATTGACATCTGCTCAACAGAGACGGATTCCCTGCGCTGACACAGTTCACAGTTACACGAGAAGCAATCTGAGCGGTCCGTCGACCGGAGACGTGTTTCCCAAGAGGTCGTTTAGCGAGTGAACAGCAGTGTGCGCGACTTTCAGGAGTGTGCCTGGAAAGTGCCAGAATCACCAGGAGCATCTGTGCAAAAGCTGCTGCCTCTGTGACCGCATTGAGGCACGTTCGCGTGTCTGCGAGTATATAGACGGCTCTTTCGCGTTCACTCCGAGGGAAACGGTCCGCTATTGCTTCTGTGCGCACAGACGCGATTCCCTTGTCTCTTGCGAACACAGGGAACTCTGTGCATCCAAATCTACAGGCTAAGGACGCGTCTGCATATGTTTTGGTGAACAATCGAGTGTGCGTGTTCTGACAGCTGCCTCTATGCAGACGTCTCCACAGAGCCACTTCTGAATGCCCCGCAGCCCAGGACTGAATGGATACACTAACAAGTGCACCGGTGTGAGCAACCACATATGCAGAAGGACGTCTTTCATCTCACAGAAGCGCGAACGTCTTGGCGTTCAAGCACATGGCAGAAACAAGGTGTGAACAGATGAGCTGCTGCTATTTTCTCCGTTCGGCATGCTTCGTTGTAGCTCTCTTGCCGGTCGCCGGCTTAGCGGCTTGCTTTGCGCGACTAGCTCTGGGGAGAGAAGGAGATAGCGCCGGAAACCTCGCCTTTTGCCTTCTTCGGCGCTGGAACCTGGTTGCTGCGCCTTCTCTTTGTCCATGTGCACACACACGATTCCTCAGCGAAAACCATGCAGAAACCTTTCCACGAGCACCCAGGGATGTGCACCCAGCACCACGTGCACGCACACGCAGCTAGAGAAAAGCACCTACCTTTTCACACACTGATGCCTAAGCAAACGCGTGGCCACACACACGCACACATCCGCAAGCGCGCCTACTCCCATCTACTGAGGGAAAGACGGACGAGCTCTTTGGTTGCTCTTCACAGGCTTGTCCCTGATCTATAGCTGAGGGCAAACACTTGTGTGCTTGTGGGAGAGCCTGTGTCTTTCCTGGAAGCGTTTGGGAGTTTTGCTCAGACGCGTGTTTCCTCAAGTTCAAGAATCAAGATCTAGGATACCTGCAGACAGGTGCCTGTTTGTGTGGAGACAGTCTGTTTGAAACTGTGTTCCTCAGCGCCCGCTCTTTCTCCCCGTCGCTCCACACGCCTGGGAGTCCCTTTCTTTCTCTCCACAAGCACGTGTGTTGACTTCGTCGCACATGTGCATCTGCACAAGCGTTGAGCTCAGCAGAGCGTGTCTCTTGACACTTGATGTGCGTTGGCTGTGTCTGCCTGCTCCAGTGAAGAGAGAAACGGGAAATCATCTTGGTAGAGGCAACAAAGCAAAAGCGAGGCAGGATTGACATCTGCTCAACAGAGACGGATTCCCTGCGCTGACACAGTTCACAGTTACACGAGAAGCAATCTGAGCGGTCCGTCGACCGGAGACGTGTTTCCCAAGAGGTCGTTTAGCGAGTGAACAGCAGTGTGCGCGACTTTCAGGAGTGTGCCTGGAAAGTGCCAGAATCACCAGGAGCATCTGTGCAAAAGCTGCTGCCTCTGTGACCGCATTGAGGCACGTTCGCGTGTCTGCGAGTATATAGACGGCTCTTTCGCGTTCACTCCGAGGGAAACGGTCCGCTATTGCTTCTGTGCGCACAGACGCGATTCCCTTGTCTCTTGCGAACACAGGGAACTCTGTGCATCCAAATCTACAGGCTAAGGACGCGTCTGCATATGTTTTGGTGAACAATCGAGTGTGCGTGTTCTGACAGCTGCCTCTATGCAGACGTCTCCACAGAGCCACTTCTGAATGCCCCGCAGCCCAGGACTGAATGGATACACTAACAAGTGCACCGGTGTGAGCAACCACATATGCAGAAGGACGTCTTTCATCTCACAGAAGCGCGAACGTCTTGGCGTTCAAGCACATGGCAGAAACAAGGTGTGAACAGATGAGCTGCTGCTATTTTCTCCGTTCGGCATGCTTCGTTGTAGCTCTCTTGCCGGTCGCCGGCTTAGCGGCTTGCTTTGCGCGACTAGCTCTGGGGAGAGAAGGAGATAGCGCCGGAAACCTCGCCTTTTGCCTTCTTCGGCGCTGGAACCTGGTTGCTGCGCCTTCTCTTTGTCCATGTGCACACACACGATTCCTCAGCGAAAACCATGCAGAAACCTTTCCACGAGCACCCAGGGATGTGCACCCAGCACCACGTGCACGCACACGCAGCTAGAGAAAAGCACCTACCTTTTCACACACTGATGCCTAAGCAAACGCGTGGCCACACACACGCACACATCCGCAAGCGCGCCTACTCCCATCTACTGAGAGAAAGACGGACGAGCTCTTTGGTTGCTCTTCACAGGCTTGTCCCTGATCTATAGCTGAGGGCAAACACTTGTGTGCTTGTGGGAGAGCCTGTGTCTTTCCTGGAAGCGTTTGGGAGTTTTGCTCAGACGCGTGTTTCCTCAAGTTCAAGAATCAAGATCTAGGATACCTGCAGACAGGTGCCTGTTTGTGTGGAGACAGTCTGTTTGAAACTGTGTTCCTCAGCGCCCGCTCTTTCTCCCCGTCGCTCCACACGCCTGGGAGTCCCTTTCTTTCTCTCCACAAGCACGTGTGTTGACTTCGTCGCACATGTGCATCTGCACAAGCGTTGAGCTCAGCAGAGCGTGTCTCTTGACACTTGATGTGCGTTGGCTGTGTCTGCCTGCTCCAGTGAAGAGAGAAACGGGAAATCGTCTTGGTAGAGGCAACAAAGCAAAAGCGAGGCAGGATTGACATCTGCTCAACAGAGACGGATTCCCTGCGCTGACACAGTTCACAGTTACACGAGAAGCAATCTGAGCGGTCCGTCGACCGGAGACGTGTTTCCCAAGAGGTCGTTTAGCGAGTGAACAGCAGTGTGCGCGACTTTCAGGAGTGTGCCTGGAAAGTGCCAGAATCACCAGGAGCATCTGTGCAAAAGCTGCTGCCTCTGTGACCGCATTGAGGCACGTTCGCGTGTCTGCGAGTATATAGACGGCTCTTTCGCGTTCACTCCGAGGGAAACGGTCCGCTATTGCTTCTGTGCGCACAGACGCGATTCCCTTGTCTCTTGCGAACACAGGGAACTCTGTGCATCCAAATCTACAGGCTAAGGACGCGTCTGCATATGTTTTGGTGAACAATCGAGTGTGCGTGTTCTGACAGCTGCCTCTATGCAGACGTCTCCACAGAGCCACTTCTGAATGCCCCGCAGCCCAGGACTGAATGGATACACTAACAAGTGCACCGGTGTGAGCAACCACATATGCAGAAGGACGTCTTTCATCTCACAGAAGCGCGAACGTCTTGGCGTTCAAGCACATGGCAGAAACAAGGTGTGAACAGATGAGCTGCTGCTATTTTCTCCGTTCGGCATGCTTCGTTGTAGCTCTCTTGCCGGTCGCCGGCTTAGCGGCTTGCTTTGCGCGACTAGCTCTGGGGAGAGAAGGAGATAGCGCCGGAAACCTCGCCTTTTGCCTTCTTCGGCGCTGGAACCTGGTTGCTGCGCCTTCTCTTTGTCCATGTGCACACACACGATTCCTCAGCGAAAACCATGCAGAAACCTTTCCACGAGCACCCAGGGATGTGCACCCAGCACCACGTGCACGCACACGCAGCTAGAGAAAAGCACCTACCTTTTCACACACTGATGCCTAAGCAAACGCGTGGCCACACACACGCACACATCCGCAAGCGCGCCTACTCCCATCTACTGAGGGAAAGACGGACGAGCTCTTTGGTTGCTCTTCACAGGCTTGTCCCTGATCTATAGCTGAGGGCAAACACTTGTGTGCTTGTGGGAGAGCCTGTGTCTTTCCTGGAAGCGTTTGGGAGTTTTGCTCAGACGCGTGTTTCCTCAAGTTCAAGAATCAAGATCTAGGATACCTGCAGACAGGTGCCTGTTTGTGTGGAGACAGTCTGTTTGAAACTGTGTTCCTCAGCGCCCGCTCTTTCTCCCCGTCGCTCCACACGCCTGGGAGTCCCTTTCTTTCTCTCCACAAGCACGTGTGTTGACTTCGTCGCACATGTGCATCTGCACAAGCGTTGAGCTCAGCAGAGCGTGTCTCTTGACACTTGATGTGCGTTGGCTGTGTCTGCCTGCTCCAGTGAAGAGAGAAACGGGAAATCATCTTGGTAGAGGCAACAAAGCAAAAGCGAGGCAGGATTGACATCTGCTCAACAGAGACGGATTCCCTGCGCTGACACAGTTCACAGTTACACGAGAAGCAATCTGAGCGGTCCGTCGACCGGAGACGTGTTTCCCAAGAGGTCGTTTAGCGAGTGAACAGCAGTGTGCGCGACTTTCAGGAGTGTGCCTGGAAAGTGCCAGAATCACCAGGAGCATCTGTGCAAAAGCTGCTGCCTCTGTGACCGCATTGAGGCACGTTCGCGTGTCTGCGAGTATATAGACGGCTCTTTCGCGTTCACTCCGAGGGAAACGGTCCGCTATTGCTTCTGTGCGCACAGACGCGATTCCCTTGTCTCTTGCGAACACAGGGAACTCTGTGCATCCAAATCTACAGGCTAAGGACGCGTCTGCATATGTTTTGGTGAACAATCGAGTGTGCGTGTTCTGACAGCTGCCTCTATGCAGACGTCTCCACAGAGCCACTTCTGAATGCCCCGCAGCCCAGGACTGAATGGATACACTAACAAGTGCACCGGTGTGAGCAACCACATATGCAGAAGGACGTCTTTCATCTCACAGAAGCGCGAACGTCTTGGCGTTCAAGCACATGGCAGAAACAAGGTGTGAACAGATGAGCTGCTGCTATTTTCTCCGTTCGGCATGCTTCGTTGTAGCTCTCTTGCCGGTCGCCGGCTTAGCGGCTTGCTTTGCGCGACTAGCTCTGGGGAGAGAAGGAGATAGCGCCGGAAACCTCGCCTTTTGCCTTCTTCGGCGCTGGAACCTGGTTGCTGCGCCTTCTCTTTGTCCATGTGCACACACACGATTCCTCAGCGAAAACCATGCAGAAACCTTTCCACGAGCACCCAGGGATGTGCACCCAGCACCACGTGCACGCACACGCAGCTAGAGAAAAGCACCTACCTTTTCACACACTGATGCCTAAGCAAACGCGTGGCCACACACACGCACACATCCGCAAGCGCGCCTACTCCCATCTATTGAGAGAAAGACGGACGAGCTCTTTGGTTGCTCTTCACAGGCTTGTCCCTGATCTATAGCTGAGGGCAAACACTTGTGTGCTTGTGGGAGAGCCTGTGTCTTTCCTGGAAGCGTTTGGGAGTTTTGCTCAGACGCGTGTTTCCTCAAGTTCAAGAATCAAGATCTAGGATACCTGCAGACAGGTGCCTGTTTGTGTGGAGACAGTCTGTTTGAAACTGTGTTCCTCAGCGCCCGCTCTTTCTCCCCGTCGCTCCACACGCCTGGGAGTCCCTTTCTTTCTCTCCACAAGCACGTGTGTTGACTTCGTCGCACATGTGCATCTGCACAAGCGTTGAGCTCAGCAGAGCGTGTCTCTTGACACTTGATGTGCGTTGGCTGTGTCTGCCTGCTCCAGTGAAGAGAGAAACGGGAAATCATCTTGGTAGAGGCAACAAAGCAAAAGCGAGGCAGGATTGACATCTGCTCAACAGAGACGGATTCCCTGCGCTGACACAGTTCACAGTTACACGAGAAGCAATCTGAGCGGTCCGTCGACCGGAGACGTGTTTCCCAAGAGGTCGTTTAGCGAGTGAACAGCAGTGTGCGCGACTTTCAGGAGTGTGCCTGGAAAGTGCCAGAATCACCAGGAGCATCTGTGCAAAAGCTGCTGCCTCTGTGACCGCATTGAGGCACGTTCGCGTGTCTGCGAGTATATAGACGGCTCTTTCGCGTTCACTCCGAGGGAAACGGTCCGCTATTGCTTCTGTGCGCACAGACGCGATTCCCTTGTCTCTTGCGAACACAGGGAACTCTGTGCATCCAAATCTACAGGCTAAGGACGCGTCTGCATATGTTTTGGTGAACAATCGAGTGTGCGTGTTCTGACAGCTGCCTCTATGCAGACGTCTCCACAGAGCCACTTCTGAATGCCCCGCAGCCCAGGACTGAATGGATACACTAACAAGTGCACCGGTGTGAGCAACCACATATGCAGAAGGACGTCTTTCATCTCACAGAAGCGCGAACGTCTTGGCGTTCAAGCACATGGCAGAAACAAGGTGTGAACAGATGAGCTGCTGCTATTTTCTCCGTTCGGCATGCTTCGTTGTAGCTCTCTTGCCGGTCGCCGGCTTAGCGGCTTGCTTTGCGCGACTAGCTCTGGGGAGAGAAGGAGATAGCGCCGGAAACCTCGCCTTTTGCCTTCTTCGGCGCTGGAACCTGGTTGCTGCGCCTTCTCTTTGTCCATGTGCACACACACGATTCCTCAGCGAAAACCATGCAGAAACCTTTCCACGAGCACCCAGGGATGTGCACCCAGCACCACGTGCACGCACACGCAGCTAGAGAAAAGCACCTACCTTTTCACACACTGATGCCTAAGCAAACGCGTGGCCACACACATGCACACATCCGCAAGCGCGCCTACTCCCATCTATTGAGAGAAAGACGGACGAGCTCTTTGGTTGCTCTTCACAGGCTTGTCCCTGATCTATAGCTGAGGGCAAACACTTGTGTGCTTGTGGGAGAGCCTGTGTCTTTCCTGGAAGCGTTTGGGAGTTTTGCTCAGACGCGTGTTTCCTCAAGTTCAAGAATCAAGATCTAGGATACCTGCAGACAGGTGCCTGTTTGTGTGGAGACAGTCTGTTTGAAACTGTGTTCCTCAGCGCCCGCTCTTTCTCCCCGTCGCTCCACACGCCTGGGAGTCCCTTTCTTTCTCTCCACAAGCACGTGTGTTGACTTCGTCGCACATGTGCATCTGCACAAGCGTTGAGCTCAGCAGAGCGTGTCTCTTGACACTTGATGTGCGTTGGCTGTGTCTGCCTGCTCCAGTGAAGAGAGAAACGGGAAATCATCTTGGTAGAGGCAACAAAGCAAAAGCGAGGCAGGATTGACATCTGCTCAACAGAGACGGATTCCCTGCGCTGACACAGTTCACAGTTACACGAGAAGCAATCTGAGCGGTCCGTCGACCGGAGACGTGTTTCCCAAGAGGTCGTTTAGCGAGTGAACAGCAGTGTGCGCGACTTTCAGGAGTGTGCCTGGAAAGTGCCAGAATCACCAGGAGCATCTGTGCAAAAGCTGCTGCCTCTGTGACCGCATTGAGGCACGTTCGCGTGTCTGCGAGTATATAGACGGCTCTTTCGCGTTCACTCCGAGGGAAACGGTCCGCTATTGCTTCTGTGCGCACAGACGCGATTCCCTTGTCTCTTGCGAACACAGGGAACTCTGTGCATCCAAATCTACAGCCTAAGGACGCGTCTGCATATGTTTTGGTGAACAATCGAGTGTGCGTGTTCTGACAGCTGCCTCTATGCAGACGTCTCCACAGAGCCACTTCTGAATGCCCCGCAGCCCAGGACTGAATGGATACACTAACAAGTGCACCGGTGTGAGCAACCACATATGCAGAAGGACGTCTTTCATCTCACAGAAGCGCGAACGTCTTGGCGTTCAAGCACATGGCAGAAACAAGGTGTGAACAGATGAGCTGCTGCTATTTTCTCCGTTCGGCATGCTTCGTTGTAGCTCTCTTGCCGGTCGCCGGCTTAGCGGCTTGCTTTGCGCGACTAGCTCTGGGGAGAGAAGGAGATAGCGCCGGAAACCTCGCCTTTTGCCTTCTTCGGCGCTGGAACCTGGTTGCTGCGCCTTCTCTTTGTCCATGTGCACACACACGATTCCTCAGCGAAAACCATGCAGAAACCTTTCCACGAGCACCCAGGGATGTGCACCCAGCACCACGTGCACGCACACGCAGCTAGAGAAAAGCACCTACCTTTTCACACACTGATGCCTAAGCAAACGCGTGGCCACACACACGCACACATCCGCAAGCGCGCCTACTCCCATCTATTGAGGGAAAGACGGACGAGCAACGTCCTGACAGGCTTGAGGGGAAAAACGTCCGTTGACGGTTGGCGTACTGCACGCCCGCCTACGGGGCTGCAGGGGAATCCACATTTGGAAGGTACCTGAAGATGTGTGCCTGTTCTTGGAGCTCCGCTAGTAGGGTAGCAAAGACACTCGTAGGCAGTACTGAATGCTGCTCCGTGCTACTTCTCCTCCGCTGGCAAATGCTTCACAGTCGCCCTAGGAAAGACGTTTAACAATCGATCTCCAAGAGGAACGAAACACATGATGCCATAAGGCGAAAGAATAGCAGGGCATCTCTTCACAGGCTTGTCCCTGATCTATAGCTGAGGGCAAACACTTGTGTGCTTGTGGGAGAGCCTGTGTCTTTCCTGGAAGCGTTTGGGAGTTTTGCTCAGACGCGTGTTTCCTCAAGTTCAAGAATCAAGATCTAGGATACCTGCAGACAGGTGCCTGTTTGTGTGGAGACAGTCTGTTTGAAACTGTGTTCCTCAGCGCCCGCTCTTTCTCCCCGTCGCTCCACACGCCTGGGAGTCCCTTTCTTTCTCTCCACAAGCACGTGTGTTGACTTCGTCGCACATGTGCATCTGCACAAGCGTTGAGCTCAGCAGAGCGTGTCTCTTGACACTAGATGTGCGTTGGCTGTGTCTGCCTGCTCCAGTGAAGAGAGAAACGGGAAATCATCTTGGTAGAGGCAACAAAGCAAAAGCGAGGCAGGATTGACATCTGCTCAACAGAGACGGATTCCCTGCGCTGACACAGTTCACAGTTACACGAGAAGCAATCTGAGCGGTCCGTCGACCGGAGACGTGTTTCCCAAGAGGTCGTTTAGCGAGTGAACAGCAGTGTGCGCGACTTTCAGGAGTGTGCCTGGAAAGTGCCAGAATCATCTGTGCATCTGTGCAAAAGCTGCTGCCTCTGTGACCGCATTGAGGCACGTTCGCGTGTCTGCGAGTATATAGACGGCTCTTTCGCGTTCACTCCGAGGGAAACGGTCCGCTATTGCTTCTGTGCGCACAGACGCGATTCCCTTGTCTCTTGCGAACACAGGGAACTCTGTGCATCCAAATCTACAGGCTAAGGACGCGTCTGCATATGTTTTGGTGAACAATCGAGTGTGCGTGTTCTGACAGCTGCCTCTATGCAGACGTCTCCACAGAGCCACTTCTGAATGCCCCGCAGCCCAGGACTGAATGGATACACTAACAAGTGCACCGGTGTGAGCAACCACATATGCAGAAGGACGTCTTTCATCTCACAGAAGCGCGAACGTCTTGGCGTTCAAGCACATGGCAGAAACAAGGTGTGAACAGATGAGCTGCTGCTATTTTCTCCGTTCGGCATGCTTCGTTGTAGCTCTCTTGCCGGTCGCCGGCTTAGCGGCTTGCTTTGCGCGACTAGCTCTGGGGAGAGAAGGAGATAGCGCCGGAAACCTCGCCTTTTGCCTTCTTCGGCGCTGGAACCTGGTTGCTGCGCCTTCTCTTTGTCCATGTGCACACACACGATTCCTCAGCGAAAACCATGCAGAAACCTTTCCACGAGCACCCAGGGATGTGCACCCAGCACCACGTGCACGCACACGCAGCTAGAGAAAAGCACCTACCTTTTCACACACTGATGCCTAAGCAAACGCGTGGCCACACACACGCACACATCCGCAAGCGCGCCTACTCCCATCTATTGAGGGAAAGACGGACGAGCTCTTTGGTTGCTCTTCACAGGCTTGTCCCTGATCTATAGCTGAGGGCAAACACTTGTGTGCTTGTGGGAGAGCCTGTGTCTTTCCTGGAAGCGTTTGGGAGTTTTGCTCAGACGCGTGTTTCCTCAAGTTCAAGAATCAAGATCTAGGATACCTGCAGACAGGTGCCTGTTTGTGTGGAGACAGTCTGTTTGAAACTGTGTTCCTCAGCGCCCGCTCTTTCTCCCCGTCGCTCCACACGCCTGGGAGTCCCTTTCTTTCTCTCCACAAGCACGTGTGTTGACTTCGTCGCACATGTGCATCTGCACAAGCGTTGAGCTCAGCAGAGCGTGTCTCTTGACACTTGATGTGCGTTGGCTGTGTCTGCCTGCTCCAGTGAAGAGAGAAACGGGAAATCATCTTGGTAGAGGCAACAAAGCAAAAGCGAGGCAGGATTGACATCTGCTCAACAGAGACGGATTCCCTGCGCTGACACAGTTCACAGTTACACGAGAAGCAATCTGAGCGGTCCGTCGACCGGAGACGTGTTTCCCAAGAGGTCGTTTAGCGAGTGAACAGCAGTGTGCGCGACTTTCAGGAGTGTGCCTGGAAAGTGCCAGAATCACCAGGAGCATCTGTGCAAAAGCTGCTGCCTCTGTGACCGCATTGAGGCACGTTCGCGTGTCTGCGAGTATATAGACGGCTCTTTCGCGTTCACTCCGAGGGAAACGGTCCGCTATTGCTTCTGTGCGCACAGACGCGATTCCCTTGTCTCTTGCGAACACAGGGAACTCTGTGCATCCAAATCTACAGGCTAAGGACGCGTCTGCATATGTTTTGGTGAACAATCGAGTGTGCGTGTTCTGACAGCTGCCTCTATGCAGACGTCTCCACAGAGCCACTTCTGAATGCCCCGCAGCCCAGGACTGAATGGATACACTAACAAGTGCACCGGTGTGAGCAACCACATATGCAGAAGGACATCTTTCATCTCACAGAAGCGCGAACGTCTTGGCGTTCAAGCACATGGCAGAAACAAGGTGTGAACAGATGAGCTGCTGCTATTTTCTCCGTTCGGCATGCTTCGTTGTAGCTCTCTTGCCGGTCGCCGGCTTAGCGGCTTGCTTTGCGCGACTAGCTCTGGGGAGAGAAGGAGATAGCGCCGGAAACCTCGCCTTTTGCCTTCTTCGGCGCTGGAACCTGGTTGCTGCGCCTTCTCTTTGTCCATGTGCACACACACGATTCCTCAGCGAAAACCATGCAGAAACCTTTCCACGAGCACCCAGGGATGTGCACCCAGCACCACGTGCACGCACACGCAGCTAGAGAAAAGCACCTACCTTTTCACACACTGATGCCTAAGCAAACGCGTGGCCACACACACGCACACATCCGCAAGCGCGCCTACTCCCATCTATTGAGGGAAAGACGGACGAGCTCTTTGGTTGCTCTTCACAGGCTTGTCCCTGATCTATAGCTGAGGGCAAACACTTGTGTGCTTGTGGGAGAGCCTGTGTCTTTCCTGGAAGCGTTTGGGAGTTTTGCTCAGACGCGTGTTTCCTCAAGTTCAAGAATCAAGATCTAGGATACCTGCAGACAGGTGCCTGTTTGTGTGGAGACAGTCTGTTTGAAACTGTGTTCCTCAGCGCCCGCTCTTTCTCCCCGTCGCTCCACACGCCTGGGAGTCCCTTTCTTTCTCTCCACAAGCACGTGTGTTGACTTCGTCGCACATGTGCATCTGCACAAGCGTTGAGCTCAGCAGAGCGTGTCTCTTGACACTTGATGTGCGTTGGCTGTGTCTGCCTGCTCCAGTGAAGAGAGAAACGGGAAATCATCTTGGTAGAGGCAACAAAGCAAAAGCGAGGCAGGATTGACATCTGCTCAACAGAGACGGATTCCCTGCGCTGACACAGTTCACAGTTACACGAGAAGCAATCTGAGCGGTCCGTCGACCGGAGACGTGTTTCCCAAGAGGTCGTTTAGCGAGTGAACAGCAGTGTGCGCGACTTTCAGGAGTGTGCCTGGAAAGTGCCAGAATCACCAGGAGCATCTGTGCAAAAGCTGCTGCCTCTGTGACCGCATTGAGGCACGTTCGCGTGTCTGCGAGTATATAGACGGCTCTTTCGCGTTCACTCCGAGGGAAACGGTCCGCTATTGCTTCTGTGCGCACAGACGCGATTCCCTTGTCTCTTGCGAACACAGGGAACTCTGTGCATCCAAATCTACAGGCTAAGGACGCGTCTGCATATGTTTTGGTGAACAATCGAGTGTGCGTGTTCTGACAGCTGCCTCTATGCAGACGTCTCCACAGAGCCACTTCTGAATGCCCCGCAGCCCAGGACTGAATGGATACACTAACAAGTGCACCGGTGTGAGCAACCACATATGCAGAAGGACGTCTTTCATCTCACAGAAGCGCGAACGTCTTGGCGTTCAAGCACATGGCAGAAACAAGGTGTGAACAGATGAGCTGCTGCTATTTTCTCCGTTCGGCATGCTTCGTTGTAGCTCTCTTGCCGGTCGCCGGCTTAGCGGCTTGCTTTGCGCGACTAGCTCTGGGGAGAGAAGGAGATAGCGCCGGAAACCTCGCCTTTTGCCTTCTTCGGCGCTGGAACCTGGTTGCTGCGCCTTCTCTTTGTCCATGTGCACACACACGATTCCTCAGCGAAAACCATGCAGAAACCTTTCCACGAGCACCCAGGGATGTGCACCCAGCACCACGTGCACGCACACGCAGCTAGAGAAAAGCACCTACCTTTTCACACACTGATGCCTAAGCAAACGCGTGGCCACACACACGCACACATCCGCAAGCGCGCCTACTCCCATCTATTGAGAGAAAGACGGACGAGCTCTTTGGTTGCTCTTCACAGGCTTGTCCCTGATCTATAGCTGAGGGCAAACACTTGTGTGCTTGTGGGAGAGCCTGTGTCTTTCCTGGAAGCGTTTGGGAGTTTTGCTCAGACGCGTGTTTCCTCAAGTTCAAGAATCAAGATCTAGGATACCTGCAGACAGGTGCCTGTTTGTGTGGAGACAGTCTGTTTGAAACTGTGTTCCTCAGCGCCCGCTCTTTCTCCCCGTCGCTCCACACGCCTGGGAGTCCCTTTCTTTCTCTCCACAAGCACGTGTGTTGACTTCGTCGCACATGTGCATCTGCACAAGCGTTGAGCTCAGCAGAGCGTGTCTCTTGACACTAGATGTGCGTTGGCTGTGTCTGCCTGCTCCAGTGAAGAGAGAAACGGGAAATCATCTTGGTAGAGGCAACAAAGCAAAAGCGAGGCAGGATTGACATCTGCTCAACAGAGACGGATTCCCTGCGCTGACACAGTTCACAGTTACACGAGAAGCAATCTGAGCGGTCCGTCGACCGGAGACGTGTTTCCCAAGAGGTCGTTTAGCGAGTGAACAGCAGTGTGCGCGACTTTCAGGAGTGTGCCTGGAAAGTGCCAGAATCATCTGTGCATCTGTGCAAAAGCTGCTGCCTCTGTGACCGCATTGAGGCACGTTCGCGTGTCTGCGAGTATATAGACGGCTCTTTCGCGTTCACTCCGAGGGAAACGGTCCGCTATTGCTTCTGTGCGTACAGACGCGATTCCCTTGTCTCTTGCGAACACAGGGAACTCTGTGCATCCAAATCTACAGGCTAAGGACGCGTCTGCATATGTTTTGGTGAACAATCGAGTGTGCGTGTTCTGACAGCTGCCTCTATGCAGACGTCTCCACAGAGCCACTTCTGAATGCCCCGCAGCCCAGGACTGAATGGATACACTAACAAGTGCACCGGTGTGAGCAACCACATATGCAGAAGGACGTCTTTCATCTCACAGAAGCGCGAACGTCTTGGCGTTCAAGCACATGGCAGAAACAAGGTGTGAACAGATGAGCTGCTGCTATTTTCTCCGTTCGGCATGCTTCGTTGTAGCTCTCTTGCCGGTCGCCGGCTTAGCGGCTTGCTTTGCGCGACTAGCTCTGGGGAGAGAAGGAGATAGCGCCGGAAACCTCGCCTTTTGCCTTCTTCGGCGCTGGAACCTGGTTGCTGCGCCTTCTCTTTGTCCATGTGCACACACACGATTCCTCAGCGAAAACCATGCAGAAACCTTTCCACGAGCACCCAGGGATGTGCACCCAGCACCACGTGCACGCACACGCAGCTAGAGAAAAGCACCTACCTTTTCACACACTGATGCCTAAGCAAACGCGTGGCCACACACACGCACACATCCGCAAGCGCGCCTACTCCCATCTATTGAGGGAAAGACGGACGAGCAACGTCCTGACAGGCTTGAGGGGAAAAACGTCCGTTGACGGTTGGCGTACTGCACGCCCGCCTACGGGGCTGCAGGGGAATCCACATTTGGAAGGTACCTGAAGATGTGTGCCTGTTCTTGGAGCTCCGCTAGTAGGGTAGCAAAGACACTCGTAGACAGTACTGAATGCTGCTCCGTGCTACTTCTCCTCCGCTGGCAAATGCTTCACAGTCGCCCTAGGAAAGACGTTTAACAATCGATCTCCAAGAGGAACGAAACACATGATGCCATAAGGCGAAAGAATAGCAGGGCATCTCTTCACAGGCTTGTCCCTGATCTATAGCTGAGGGCAAACACTTGTGTGCTTGTGGGAGAGCCTGTGTCTTTCCTGGAAGCGTTTGGGAGTTTTGCTCAGACGCGTGTTTCCTCAAGTTCAAGAATCAAGATCTAGGATACCTGCAGACAGGTGCCTGTTTGTGTGGAGACAGTCTGTTTGAAACTGTGTTCCTCAGCGCCCGCTCTTTCTCCCCGTCGCTCCACACGCCTGGGAGTCCCTTTCTTTCTCTCCACAAGCACGTGTGTTGACTTCGTCGCACATGTGCATCTGCACAAGCGTTGAGCTCAGCAGAGCGTGTCTCTTGACACTTGATGTGCGTTGGCTGTGTCTGCCTGCTCCAGTGAAGAGAGAAACGGGAAATCATCTTGGTAGAGGCAACAAAGCAAAGGCGAGGCAGGATTGACATCTGCTCAACAGAGACGGATTCCCTGCGCTGACACAGTTCACAGTTACACGAGAAGCAATCTGAGCGGTCCGTCGACCGGAGACGTGTTTCCCAAGAGGTCGTTTAGCGAGTGAACAGCAGTGTGCGCGACTTTCAGGAGTGTGCCTGGAAAGTGCCAGAATCACCAGGAGCATCTGTGCAAAAGCTGCTGCCTCTGTGACCGCATTGAGGCACGTTCGCGTGTCTGCGAGTATATAGACGGCTCTTTCGCGTTCACTCCGAGGGAAACGGTCCGCTATTGCTTCTGTGCGCACAGACGCGATTCCCTTGTCTCTTGCGAACACAGGGAACTCTGTGCATCCAAATCTACAGGCTAAGGACGCGTCTGCATATGTTTTGGTGAACAATCGAGTGTGCGTGTTCTGACAGCTGCCTCTATGCAGACGTCTCCACAGAGCCACTTCTGAATGCCCCGCAGCCCAGGACTGAATGGATACACTAACAAGTGCACCGGTGTGAGCAACCACATATGCAGAAGGACGTCTTTCATCTCACAGAAGCGCGAACGTCTTGGCGTTCAAGCACATGGCAGAAACAAGGTGTGAACAGATGAGCTGCTGCTATTTTCTCCGTTCGGCATGCTTCGTTGTAGCTCTCTTGC
Organism: Patagioenas fasciata; assembly: GCF_037038585.1. Taxonomy (NCBI): domain Eukaryota; kingdom Metazoa; phylum Chordata; class Aves; order Columbiformes; family Columbidae; genus Patagioenas; species Patagioenas fasciata. The sequence continues at coordinate 139,369 of NW_027288553.1, read as the reverse complement.
CGGTCGCCGGCTTAGCGGCTTGCTTTGCGCGACTAGCTCTGGGGAGAGAAGGAGATAGCGCCGGAAACCTCGCCTTTTGCCTTCTTCGGCGCTGGAACCTGGTTGCTGCGCCTTCTCTTTGTCCATGTGCACACACACGATTCCTCAGCGAAAACCATGCAGAAACCTTTCCACGAGCACCCAGGGATGTGCACCCAGCACCACGTGCACGCACACGCAGCTAGAGAAAAGCACCTACCTTTTCACACACTGATGCCTAAGCAAACGCGTGGCCACACACACGCACACATCCGCAAGCGCGCCTACTCCCATCTATTGAGAGAAAGACGGACGAGCTCTTTGGTTGCTCTTCACAGGCTTGTCCCTGATCTATAGCTGAGGGCAAACACTTGTGTGCTTGTGGGAGAGCCTGTGTCTTTCCTGGAAGCGTTTGGGAGTTTTGCTCAGACGCGTGTTTCCTCAAGTTCAAGAATCAAGATCTAGGATACCTGCAGACAGGTGCCTGTTTGTGTGGAGACAGTCTGTTTGAAACTGTGTTCCTCAGCGCCCGCTCTTTCTCCCCGTCGCTCCACACGCCTGGGAGTCCCTTTCTTTCTCTCCACAAGCACGTGTGTTGACTTCGTCGCACATGTGCATCTGCACAAGCGTTGAGCTCAGCAGAGCGTGTCTCTTGACACTAGATGTGCGTTGGCTGTGTCTGCCTGCTCCAGTGAAGAGAGAAACGGGAAATCATCTTGGTAGAGGCAACAAAGCAAAAGCGAGGCAGGATTGACATCTGCTCAACAGAGACGGATTCCCTGCGCTGACACAGTTCACAGTTACACGAGAAGCAATCTGAGCGGTCCGTCGACCGGAGACGTGTTTCCCAAGAGGTCGTTTAGCGAGTGAACAGCAGTGTGCGCGACTTTCAGGAGTGTGCCTGGAAAGTGCCAGAATCATCTGTGCATCTGTGCAAAAGCTGCTGCCTCTGTGACCGCATTGAGGCACGTTCGCGTGTCTGCGAGTATATAGACGGCTCTTTCGCGTTCACTCCGAGGGAAACGGTCCGCTATTGCTTCTGTGCGTACAGACGCGATTCCCTTGTCTCTTGCGAACACAGGGAACTCTGTGCATCCAAATCTACAGGCTAAGGACGCGTCTGCATATGTTTTGGTGAACAATCGAGTGTGCGTGTTCTGACAGCTGCCTCTATGCAGACGTCTCCACAGAGCCACTTCTGAATGCCCCGCAGCCCAGGACTGAATGGATACACTAACAAGTGCACCGGTGTGAGCAACCACATATGCAGAAGGACGTCTTTCATCTCACAGAAGCGCGAACGTCTTGGCGTTCAAGCACATGGCAGAAACAAGGTGTGAACAGATGAGCTGCTGCTATTTTCTCCGTTCGGCATGCTTCGTTGTAGCTCTCTTGCCGGTCGCCGGCTTAGCGGCTTGCTTTGCGCGACTAGCTCTGGGGAGAGAAGGAGATAGCGCCGGAAACCTCGCCTTTTGCCTTCTTCGGCGCTGGAACCTGGTTGCTGCGCCTTCTCTTTGTCCATGTGCACACACACGATTCCTCAGCGAAAACCATGCAGAAACCTTTCCACGAGCACCCAGGGATGTGCACCCAGCACCACGTGCACGCACACGCAGCTAGAGAAAAGCACCTACCTTTTCACACACTGATGCCTAAGCAAACGCGTGGCCACACACACGCACACATCCGCAAGCGCGCCTACTCCCATCTATTGAGAGAAAGACGGACGAGCTCTTTGGTTGCTCTTCACAGGCTTGTCCCTGATCTATAGCTGAGGGCAAACACTTGTGTGCTTGTGGGAGAGCCTGTGTCTTTCCTGGAAGCGTTTGGGAGTTTTGCTCAGACGCGTGTTTCCTCAAGTTCAAGAATCAAGATCTAGGATACCTGCAGACAGGTGCCTGTTTGTGTGGAGACAGTCTGTTTGAAACTGTGTTCCTCAGCGCCCGCTCTTTCTCCCCGTCGCTCCACACGCCTGGGAGTCCCTTTCTTTCTCTCCACAAGCACGTGTGTTGACTTCGTCGCACATGTGCATCTGCACAAGCGTTGAGCTCAGCAGAGCGTGTCTCTTGACACTAGATGTGCGTTGGCTGTGTCTGCCTGCTCCAGTGAAGAGAGAAACGGGAAATCATCTTGGTAGAGGCAACAAAGCAAAAGCGAGGCAGGATTGACATCTGCTCAACAGAGACGGATTCCCTGCGCTGACACAGTTCACAGTTACACGAGAAGCAATCTGAGCGGTCCGTCGACCGGAGACGTGTTTCCCAAGAGGTCGTTTAGCGAGTGAACAGCAGTGTGCGCGACTTTCAGGAGTGTGCCTGGAAAGTGCCAGAATCATCTGTGCATCTGTGCAAAAGCTGCTGCCTCTGTGACCGCATTGAGGCACGTTCGCGTGTCTGCGAGTATATAGACGGCTCTTTCGCGTTCACTCCGAGGGAAACGGTCCGCTATTGCTTCTGTGCGTACAGACGCGATTCCCTTGTCTCTTGCGAACACAGGGAACTCTGTGCATCCAAATCTACAGGCTAAGGACGCGTCTGCATATGTTTTGGTGAACAATCGAGTGTGCGTGTTCTGACAGCTGCCTCTATGCAGACGTCTCCACAGAGCCACTTCTGAATGCCCCGCAGCCCAGGACTGAATGGATACACTAACAAGTGCACCGGTGTGAGCAACCACATATGCAGAAGGACGTCTTTCATCTCACAGAAGCGCGAACGTCTTGGCGTTCAAGCACATGGCAGAAACAAGGTGTGAACAGATGAGCTGCTGCTATTTTCTCCGTTCGGCATGCTTCGTTGTAGCTCTCTTGCCGGTCGCCGGCTTAGCGGCTTGCTTTGCGCGACTAGCTCTGGGGAGAGAAGGAGATAGCGCCGGAAACCTCGCCTTTTGCCTTCTTCGGCGCTGGAACCTGGTTGCTGCGCCTTCTCTTTGTCCATGTGCACACACACGATTCCTCAGCGAAAACCATGCAGAAACCTTTCCACGAGCACCCAGGGATGTGCACCCAGCACCACGTGCACGCACACGCAGCTAGAGAAAAGCACCTACCTTTTCACACACTGATGCCTAAGCAAACGCGTGGCCACACACACGCACACATCCGCAAGCGCGCCTACTCCCATCTATTGAGGGAAAGACGGACGAGCAACGTCCTGACAGGCTTGAGGGGAAAAACGTCCGTTGACGGTTGGCGTACTGCACGCCCGCCTACGGGGCTGCAGGGGAATCCACATTTGGAAGGTACCTGAAGATGTGTGCCTGTTCTTGGAGCTCCGCTAGTAGGGTAGCAAAGACACTCGTAGGCAGTACTGAATGCTGCTCCGTGCTACTTCTCCTCCGCTGGCAAATGCTTCACAGTCGCCCTAGGAAAGACGTTTAACAATCGATCTCCAAGAGGAACGAAACACATGATGCCATAAGGCGAAAGAATAGCAGGGCATCTCTTCACAGGCTTGTCCCTGATCTATAGCTGAGGGCAAACACTTGTGTGCTTGTGGGAGAGCCTGTGTCTTTCCTGGAAGCGTTTGGGAGTTTTGCTCAGACGCGTGTTTCCTCAAGTTCAAGAATCAAGATCTAGGATACCTGCAGACAGGTGCCTGTTTGTGTGGAGACAGTCTGTTTGAAACTGTGTTCCTCAGCGCCCGCTCTTTCTCCCCGTCGCTCCACACGCCTGGGAGTCCCTTTCTTTCTCTCCACAAGCACGTGTGTTGACTTCGTCGCACATGTGCATCTGCACAAGCGTTGAGCTCAGCAGAGCGTGTCTCTTGACACTTGATGTGCGTTGGCTGTGTCTGCCTGCTCCAGTGAAGAGAGAAACGGGAAATCATCTTGGTAGAGGCAACAAAGCAAAGGCGAGGCAGGATTGACATCTGCTCAACAGAGACGGATTCCCTGCGCTGACACAGTTCACAGTTACACGAGAAGCAATCTGAGCGGTCCGTCGACCGGAGACGTGTTTCCCAAGAGGTCGTTTAGCGAGTGAACAGCAGTGTGCGCGACTTTCAGGAGTGTGCCTGGAAAGTGCCAGAATCACCAGGAGCATCTGTGCAAAAGCTGCTGCCTCTGTGACCGCATTGAGGCACGTTCGCGTGTCTGCGAGTATATAGACGGCTCTTTCGCGTTCACTCCGAGGGAAACGGTCCGCTATTGCTTCTGTGCGCACAGACGCGATTCCCTTGTCTCTTGCGAACACAGGGAACTCTGTGCATCCAAATCTACAGGCTAAGGACGCGTCTGCATATGTTTTGGTGAACAATCGAGTGTGCGTGTTCTGACAGCTGCCTCTATGCAGACGTCTCCACAGAGCCACTTCTGAATGCCCCGCAGCCCAGGACTGAATGGATACACTAACAAGTGCACCGGTGTGAGCAACCACATATGCAGAAGGACGTCTTTCATCTCACAGAAGCGCGAACGTCTTGGCGTTCAAGCACATGGCAGAAACAAGGTGTGAACAGATGAGCTGCTGCTATTTTCTCCGTTCGGCATGCTTCGTTGTAGCTCTCTTGCCGGTCGCCGGCTTAGCGGCTTGCTTTGCGCGACTAGCTCTGGGGAGAGAAGGAGATAGCGCCGGAAACCTCGCCTTTTGCCTTCTTCGGCGCTGGAACCTGGTTGCTGCGCCTTCTCTTTGTCCATGTGCACACACACGATTCCTCAGCGAAAACCATGCAGAAACCTTTCCACGAGCACCCAGGGATGTGCACCCAGCACCACGTGCACGCACACGCAGCTAGAGAAAAGCACCTACCTTTTCACACACTGATGCCTAAGCAAACGCGTGGCCACACACACGCACACATCCGCAAGCGCGCCTACTCCCATCTATTGAGAGAAAGACGGACGAGCTCTTTGGTTGCTCTTCACAGGCTTGTCCCTGATCTATAGCTGAGGGCAAACACTTGTGTGCTTGTGGGAGAGCCTGTGTCTTTCCTGGAAGCGTTTGGGAGTTTTGCTCAGACGCGTGTTTCCTCAAGTTCAAGAATCAAGATCTAGGATACCTGCAGACAGGTGCCTGTTTGTGTGGAGACAGTCTGTTTGAAACTGTGTTCCTCAGCGCCCGCTCTTTCTCCCCGTCGCTCCACACGCCTGGGAGTCCCTTTCTTTCTCTCCACAAGCACGTGTGTTGACTTCGTCGCACATGTGCATCTGCACAAGCGTTGAGCTCAGCAGAGCGTGTCTCTTGACACTTGATGTGCGTTGGCTGTGTCTGCCTGCTCCAGTGAAGAGAGAAACGGGAAATCATCTTGGTAGAGGCAACAAAGCAAAAGCGAGGCAGGATTGACATCTGCTCAACAGAGACGGATTCCCTGCGCTGACACAGTTCACAGTTACACGAGAAGCAATCTGAGCGGTCCGTCGACCGGAGACGTGTTTCCCAAGAGGTCGTTTAGCGAGTGAACAGCAGTGTGCGCGACTTTCAGGAGTGTGCCTGGAAAGTGCCAGAATCACCAGGAGCATCTGTGCAAAAGCTGCTGCCTCTGTGACCGCATTGAGGCACGTTCGCGTGTCTGCGAGTATATAGACGGCTCTTTCGCGTTCACTCCGAGGGAAACGGTCCGCTATTGCTTCTGTGCGCACAGACGCGATTCCCTTGTCTCTTGCGAACACAGGGAACTCTGTGCATCCAAATCTACAGGCTAAGGACGCGTCTGCATATGTTTTGGTGAACAATCGAGTGTGCGTGTTCTGACAGCTGCCTCTATGCAGACGTCTCCACAGAGCCACTTCTGAATGCCCCGCAGCCCAGGACTGAATGGATACACTAACAAGTGCACCGGTGTGAGCAACCACATATGCAGAAGGACGTCTTTCATCTCACAGAAGCGCGAACGTCTTGGCGTTCAAGCACATGGCAGAAACAAGGTGTGAACAGATGAGCTGCTGCTATTTTCTCCGTTCGGCATGCTTCGTTGTAGCTCTCTTGCCGGTCGCCGGCTTAGCGGCTTGCTTTGCGCGACTAGCTCTGGGGAGAGAAGGAGATAGCGCCGGAAACCTCGCCTTTTGCCTTCTTCGGCGCTGGAACCTGGTTGCTGCGCCTTCTCTTTGTCCATGTGCACACACACGATTCCTCAGCGAAAACCATGCAGAAACCTTTCCACGAGCACCCAGGGATGTGCACCCAGCACCACGTGCACGCACACGCAGCTAGAGAAAAGCACCTACCTTTTCACACACTGATGCCTAAGCAAACGCGTGGCCACACACACGCACACATCCGCAAGCGCGCCTACTCCCATCTACTGAGAGAAAGACGGACGAGCTCTTTGGTTGCTCTTCACAGGCTTGTCCCTGATCTATAGCTGAGGGCAAACACTTGTGTGCTTGTGGGAGAGCCTGTGTCTTTCCTGGAAGCGTTTGGGAGTTTTGCTCAGACGCGTGTTTCCTCAAGTTCAAGAATCAAGATCTAGGATACCTGCAGACAGGTGCCTGTTTGTGTGGAGACAGTCTGTTTGAAACTGTGTTCCTCAGCGCCCGCTCTTTCTCCCCGTCGCTCCACACGCCTGGGAGTCCCTTTCTTTCTCTCCACAAGCACGTGTGTTGACTTCGTCGCACATGTGCATCTGCACAAGCGTTGAGCTCAGCAGAGCGTGTCTCTTGACACTTGATGTGCGTTGGCTGTGTCTGCCTGCTCCAGTGAAGAGAGAAACGGGAAATCATCTTGGTAGAGGCAACAAAGCAAAGGCGAGGCAGGATTGACATCTGCTGAACAGAGACGGATTCCCTGCGCTGACACAGTTCACAGTTACACGAGAAGCAATCTGAGCGGTCCGTCGACCGGAGACGTGTTTCCCAAGAGGTCGTTTAGCGAGTGAACAGCAGTGTGCGCGACTTTCAGGAGTGTGCCTGGAAAGTGCCAGAATCACCAGGAGCATCTGTGCAAAAGCTGCTGCCTCTGTGACCGCATTGAGGCACGTTCGCGTGTCTGCGAGTATATAGACGGCTCTTTCGCGTTCACTCCGAGGGAAACGGTCCGCTATTGCTTCTGTGCGCACAGACGCGATTCCCTTGTCTCTTGCGAACACAGGGAACTCTGTGCATCCAAATCTACAGGCTAAGGACGCGTCTGCATATGTTTTGGTGAACAATCGAGTGTGCGTGTTCTGACAGCTGCCTCTATGCAGACGTCTCCACAGAGCCACTTCTGAATGCCCCGCAGCCCAGGACTGAATGGATACACTAACAAGTGCACCGGTGTGAGCAACCACATATGCAGAAGGACGTCTTTCATCTCACAGAAGCGCGAACGTCTTGGCGTTCAAGCACATGGCAGAAACAAGGTGTGAACAGATGAGCTGCTGCTATTTTCTCCGTTCGGCATGCTTCGTTGTAGCTCTCTTGCCGGTCGCCGGCTTAGCGGCTTGCTTTGCGCGACTAGCTCTGGGGAGAGAAGGAGATAGCGCCGGAAACCTCGCCTTTTGCCTTCTTCGGCGCTGGAACCTGGTTGCTGCGCCTTCTCTTTGTCCATGTGCACACACACGATTCCTCAGCGAAAACCATGCAGAAACCTTTCCACGAGCACCCAGGGATGTGCACCCAGCACCACGTGCACGCACACGCAGCTAGAGAAAAGCACCTACCTTTTCACACACTGATGCCTAAGCAAACGCGTGGCCACACACACGCACACATCCGCAAGCGCGCCTACTCCCATCTATTGAGGGAAAGACGGACGAGCAACGTCCTGACAGGCTTGAGGGGAAAAACGTCCGTTGACGGTTGGCGTACTGCACGCCCGCCTACGGGGCTGCAGGGGAATCCACATTTGGAAGGTACCTGAAGATGTGTGCCTGTTCTTGGAGCTCCGCTAGTAGGGTAGCAAAGACACTCGTAGGCAGTACTGAATGCTGCTCCGTGCTACTTCTCCTCCGCTGGCAAATGCTTCACAGTCGCCCTAGGAAAGACGTTTAACAATCGATCTCCAAGAGGAACGAAACACATGATGCCATAAGGCGAAAGAATAGCAGGGCATCTCTTCACAGGCTTGTCCCTGATCTATAGCTGAGGGCAAACACTTGTGTGCTTGTGGGAGAGCCTGTGTCTTTCCTGGAAGCGTTTGGGAGTTTTGCTCAGACGCGTGTTTCCTCAAGTTCAAGAATCAAGATCTAGGATACCTGCAGACAGGTGCCTGTTTGTGTGGAGACAGTCTGTTTGAAACTGTGTTCCTCAGCGCCCGCTCTTTCTCCCCGTCGCTCCACACGCCTGGGAGTCCCTTTCTTTCTCTCCACAAGCACGTGTGTTGACTTCGTCGCACATGTGCATCTGCACAAGCGTTGAGCTCAGCAGAGCGTGTCTCTTGACACTAGATGTGCGTTGGCTGTGTCTGCCTGCTCCAGTGAAGAGAGAAACGGGAAATCATCTTGGTAGAGGCAACAAAGCAAAAGCGAGGCAGGATTGACATCTGCTCAACAGAGACGGATTCCCTGCGCTGACACAGTTCACAGTTACACGAGAAGCAATCTGAGCGGTCCGTCGACCGGAGACGTGTTTCCCAAGAGGTCGTTTAGCGAGTGAACAGCAGTGTGCGCGACTTTCAGGAGTTGCCTGGAAAGTGCCAGAATCACCAGGAGCATCTGTGCAAAAGCTGCTGCCTCTGTGACCGCATTGAGGCACGTTCGCGTGTCTGCGAGTATATAGACGGCTCTTTCGCGTTCACTCCGAGGGAAACGGTCCGCTATTGCTTCTGTGCGCACAGACGCGATTCCCTTGTCTCTTGCGAACACAGGGAACTCTGTGCATCCAAATCTACAGGCTAAGGACGCGTCTGCATATGTTTTGGTGAACAATCGAGTGTGCGTGTTCTGACAGCTGCCTCTATGCAGACGTCTCCACAGAGCCACTTCTGAATGCCCCGCAGCCCAGGACTGAATGGATACACTAACAAGTGCACCGGTGTGAGCAACCACATATGCAGAAGGACGTCTTTCATCTCACAGAAGCGCGAACGTCTTGGCGTTCAAGCACATGGCAGAAACAAGGTGTGAACAGATGAGCTGCTGCTATTTTCTCCGTTCGGCATGCTTCGTTGTAGCTCTCTTGCCGGTCGCCGGCTTAGCGGCTTGCTTTGCGCGACTAGCTCTGGGGAGAGAAGGAGATAGCGCCGGAAACCTCGCCTTTTGCCTTCTTCGGCGCTGGAACCTGGTTGCTGCGCCTTCTCTTTGTCCATGTGCACACACACGATTCCTCAGCGAAAACCATGCAGAAACCTTTCCACGAGCACCCAGGGATGTGCACCCAGCACCACGTGCACGCACACGCAGCTAGAGAAAAGCACCTACCTTTTCACACACTGATGCCTAAGCAAACGCGTGGCCACACACACGCACACATCCGCAAGCGCGCCTACTCCCATCTATTGAGGGAAAGACGGACGAGCTCTTTGGTTGCTCTTCACAGGCTTGTCCCTGATCTATAGCTGAGGGCAAACACTTGTGTGCTTGTGGGAGAGCCTGTGTCTTTCCTGGAAGCGTTTGGGAGTTTTGCTCAGACGCGTGTTTCCTCAAGTTCAAGAATCAAGATCTAGGATACCTGCAGACAGGTGCCTGTTTGTGTGGAGACAGTCTGTTTGAAACTGTGTTCCTCAGCGCCCGCTCTTTCTCCCCGTCGCTCCACACGCCTGGGAGTCCCTTTCTTTCTCTCCACAAGCACGTGTGTTGACTTCGTCGCACATGTGCATCTGCACAAGCGTTGAGCTCAGCAGAGCGTGTCTCTTGACACTTGATGTGCGTTGGCTGTGTCTGCCTGCTCCAGTGAAGAGAGAAACGGGAAATCATCTTGGTAGAGGCAACAAAGCAAAAGCGAGGCAGGATTGACATCTGCTCAACAGAGACGGATTCCCTGCGCTGACACAGTTCACAGTTACACGAGAAGCAATCTGAGCGGTCCGTCGACCGGAGACGTGTTTCCCAAGAGGTCGTTTAGCGAGTGAACAGCAGTGTGCGCGACTTTCAGGAGTGTGCCTGGAAAGTGCCAGAATCACCAGGAGCATCTGTGCAAAAGCTGCTGCCTCTGTGACCGCATTGAGGCACGTTCGCGTGTCTGCGAGTATATAGACGGCTCTTTCGCGTTCACTCCGAGGGAAACGGTCCGCTATTGCTTCTGTGCGCACAGACGCGATTCCCTTGTCTCTTGCGAACACAGGGAACTCTGTGCATCCAAATCTACAGGCTAAGGACGCGTCTGCATATGTTTTGGTGAACAATCGAGTGTGCGTGTTCTGACAGCTGCCTCTATGCAGACGTCTCCACAGAGCCACTTCTGAATGCCCCGCAGCCCAGGACTGAATGGATACACTAACAAGTGCACCGGTGTGAGCAACCACATATGCAGAAGGACGTCTTTCATCTCACAGAAGCGCGAACGTCTTGGCGTTCAAGCACATGGCAGAAACAAGGTGTGAACAGATGAGCTGCTGCTATTTTCTCCGTTCGGCATGCTTCGTTGTAGCTCTCTTGCCGGTCGCCGGCTTAGCGGCTTGCTTTGCGCGACTAGCTCTGGGGAGAGAAGGAGATAGCGCCGGAAACCTCGCCTTTTGCCTTCTTCGGCGCTGGAACCTGGTTGCTGCGCCTTCTCTTTGTCCATGTGCACACACACGATTCCTCAGCGAAAACCATGCAGAAACCTTTCCACGAGCACCCAGGGATGTGCACCCAGCACCACGTGCACGCACACGCAGCTAGAGAAAAGCACCTACCTTTTCACACACTGAAGCCTAAGCAAACGCGTGGCCACACACACGCACACATCCGCAAGCGCGCCTACTCCCATCTATTGAGAGAAAGACGGACGAGCTCTTTGGTTGCTCTTCACAGGCTTGTCCCTGATCTATAGCTGAGGGCAAACACTTGTGTGCTTGTGGGAGAGCCTGTGTCTTTCCTGGAAGCGTTTGGGAGTTTTGCTCAGACGCGTGTTTCCTCAAGTTCAAGAATCAAGATCTAGGATACCTGCAGACAGGTGCCTGTTTGTGTGGAGACAGTCTGTTTGAAACTGTGTTCCTCAGCGCCCGCTCTTTCTCCCCGTCGCTCCACACGCCTGGGAGTCCCTTTCTTTCTCTCCACAAGCACGTGTGTTGACTTCGTCGCACATGTGCATCTGCACAAGCGTTGAGCTCAGCAGAGCGTGTCTCTTGACACTTGATGTGCGTTGGCTGTGTCTGCCTGCTCCAGTGAAGAGAGAAACGGGAAATCATCTTGGTAGAGGCAACAAAGCAAAAGCGAGGCAGGATTGACATCTGCTCAACAGAGACGGATTCCCTGCGCTGACACAGTTCACAGTTACACGAGAAGCAATCTGAGCGGTCCGTCGACCGGAGACGTGTTTCCCAAGAGGTCGTTTAGCGAGTGAACAGCAGTGTGCGCGACTTTCAGGAGTGTGCCTGGAAAGTGCCAGAATCACCAGGAGCATCTGTGCAAAAGCTGCTGCCTCTGTGACCGCATTGAGGCACGTTCGCGTGTCTGCGAGTATATAGACGGCTCTTTCGCGTTCACTCCGAGGGAAACGGTCCGCTATTGCTTCTGTGCGCACAGACGCGATTCCCTTGTCTCTTGCGAACACAGGGAACTCTGTGCATCCAAATCTACAGGCTAAGGACGCGTCTGCATATGTTTTGGTGAACAATCGAGTGTGCGTGTTCTGACAGCTGCCTCTATGCAGACGTCTCCACAGAGCCACTTCTGAATGCCCCGCAGCCCAGGACTGAATGGATACACTAACAAGTGCACCGGTGTGAGCAACCACATATGCAGAAGGACGTCTTTCATCTCACAGAAGCGCGAACGTCTTGGCGTTCAAGCACATGGCAGAAACAAGGTGTGAACAGATGAGCTGCTGCTATTTTCTCCGTTCGGCATGCTTCGTTGTAGCTCTCTTGCCGGTCGCCGGCTTAGCGGCTTGCTTTGCGCGACTAGCTCTGGGGAGAGAAGGAGATAGCGCCGGAAACCTCGCCTTTTGCCTTCTTCGGCGCTGGAACCTGGTTGCTGCGCCTTCTCTTTGTCCATGTGCACACACACGATTCCTCAGCGAAAACCATGCAGAAACCTTTCCACGAGCACCCAGGGATGTGCACCCAGCACCACGTGCACGCACACGCAGCTAGAGAAAAGCACCTACCTTTTCACACACTGATGCCTAAGCAAACGCGTGGCCACACACACGCACACATCCGCAAGCGCGCCTACTCCCATCTATTGAGGGAAAGACGGACGAGCTCTTTGGTTGCTCTTCACAGGCTTGTCCCTGATCTATAGCTGAGGGCAAACACTTGTGTGCTTGTGGGAGAGCCTGTGTCTTTCCTGGAAGCGTTTGGGAGTTTTGCTCAGACGCGTGTTTCCTCAAGTTCAAGAATCAAGATCTAGGATACCTGCAGACAGGTGCCTGTTTGTGTGGAGACAGTCTGTTTGAAACTGTGTTCCTCAGCGCCCGCTCTTTCTCCCCGTCGCTCCACACGCCTGGGAGTCCCTTTCTTTCTCTCCACAAGCACGTGTGTTGACTTCGTCGCACATGTGCATCTGCACAAGCGTTGAGCTCAGCAGAGCGTGTCTCTTGACACTTGATGTGCGTTGGCTGTGTCTGCCTGCTCCAGTGAAGAGAGAAACGGGAAATCATCTTGGTAGAGGCAACAAAGCAAAAGCGAGGCAGGATTGACATCTGCTCAACAGAGACGGATTCCCTGCGCTGACACAGTTCACAGTTACACGAGAAGCAATCTGAGCGGTCCGTCGACCGGAGACGTGTTTCCCAAGAGGTCGTTTAGCGAGTGAACAGCAGTGTGCGCGACTTTCAGGAGTGTGCCTGGAAAGTGCCAGAATCACCAGGAGCATCTGTGCAAAAGCTGCTGCCTCTGTGACCGCATTGAGGCACGTTCGCGTGTCTGCGAGTATATAGACGGCTCTTTCGCGTTCACTCCGAGGGAAACGGTCCGCTATTGCTTCTGTGCGCACAGACGCGATTCCCTTGTCTCTTGCGAACACAGGGAACTCTGTGCATCCAAATCTACAGGCTAAGGACGCGTCTGCATATGTTTTGGTGAACAATCGAGTGTGCGTGTTCTGACAGCTGCCTCTATGCAGACGTCTCCACAGAGCCACTTCTGAATGCCCCGCAGCCCAGGACTGAATGGATACACTAACAAGTGCACCGGTGTGAGCAACCACATATGCAGAAGGACGTCTTTCATCTCACAGAAGCGCGAACGTCTTGGCGTTCAAGCACATGGCAGAAACAAGGTGTGAACAGATGAGCTGCTGCTATTTTCTCCGTTCGGCATGCTTCGTTGTAGCTCTCTTGCCGGTCGCCGGCTTAGCGGCTTGCTTTGCGCGACTAGCTCTGGGGAGAGAAGGAGATAGCGCCGGAAACCTCGCCTTTTGCCTTCTTCGGCGCTGGAACCTGGTTGCTGCGCCTTCTCTTTGTCCATGTGCACACACACGATTCCTCAGCGAAAACCATGCAGAAACCTTTCCACGAGCACCCAGGGATGTGCACCCAGCACCACGTGCACGCACACGCAGCTAGAGAAAAGCACCTACCTTTTCACACACTGATGCCTAAGCAAACGCGTGGCCACACACACGCACACATCCGCAAGCGCGCCTACTCCCATCTATTGAGGGAAAGACGGACGAGCAACGTCCTGACAGGCTTGAGGGGAAAAACGTCCGTTGACGGTTGGCGTACTGCACGCCCGCCTACGGGGCTGCAGGGGAATCCACATTTGGAAGGTACCTGAAGATGTGTGCCTGTTCTTGGAGCTCCGCTAGTAGGGTAGCAAAGACACTCGTAGGCAGTACTGAATGCTGCTCCGTGCTACTTCTCCTCCGCTGGCAAATGCTTCACAGTCGCCCTAGGAAAGACGTTTAACAATCGATCTCCAAGAGGAACGAAACACATGATGCCATAAGGCGAAAGAATAGCAGGGCATCTCTTCACAGGCTTGTCCCTGATCTATAGCTGAGGGCAAACACTTGTGTGCTTGTGGGAGAGCCTGTGTCTTTCCTGGAAGCGTTTGGGAGTTTTGCTCAGACGCGTGTTTCCTCAAGTTCAAGAATCAAGATCTAGGATACCTGCAGACAGGTGCCTGTTTGTGTGGAGACAGTCTGTTTGAAACTGTGTTCCTCAGCGCCCGCTCTTTCTCCCCGTCGCTCCACACGCCTGGGAGTCCCTTTCTTTCTCTCCACAAGCACGTGTGTTGACTTCATCGCACATGTGCATCTGCACAAGCGTTGAGCTCAGCAGAGCGTGTCTCTTGACACTAGATGTGCGTTGGCTGTGTCTGCCTGCTCCAGTGAAGAGAGAAACGGGAAATCATCTTGGTAGAGGCAACAAAGCAAAAGCGAGGCAGGATTGACATCTGCTCAACAGAGACGGATTCCCTGCGCTGACACAGTTCACAGTTACACGAGAAGCAATCTGAGCGGTCCGTCGACCGGAGACGTGTTTCCCAAGAGGTCGTTTAGCGAGTGAACAGCAGTGTGCGCGACTTTCAGGAGTGTGCCTGGAAAGTGCCAGAATCACCAGGAGCATCTGTGCAAAAGCTGCTGCCTCTGTGACCGCATTGAGGCACGTTCGCGTGTCTGCGAGTATATAGACGGCTCTTTCGCGTTCACTCCGAGGGAAACGGTCCGCTATTGCTTCTGTGCGCACAGACGCGATTCCCTTGTCTCTTGCGAACACAGGGAACTCTGTGCATCCAAATCTACAGGCTAAGGACGCGTCTGCATATGTTTTGGTGAACAATCGAGTGTGCGTGTTCTGACAGCTGCCTCTATGCAGACGTCTCCACAGAGCCACTTCTGAATGCCCCGCAGCCCAGGACTGAATGGATACACTAACAAGTGCACCGGTGTGAGCAACCACATATGCAGAAGGACGTCTTTCATCTCACAGAAGCGCGAACGTCTTGGCGTTCAAGCACATGGCAGAAACAAGGTGTGAACAGATGAGCTGCTGCTATTTTCTCCGTTCGGCATGCTTCGTTGTAGCTCTCTTGCCGGTCGCCGGCTTAGCGGCTTGCTTTGCGCGACTAGCTCTGGGGAGAGAAGGAGATAGCGCCGGAAACCTCGCCTTTTGCCTTCTTCGGCGCTGGAACCTGGTTGCTGCGCCTTCTCTTTGTCCATGTGCACACACACGATTCCTCAGCGAAAACCATGCAGAAACCTTTCCACGAGCACCCAGGGATGTGCACCCAGCACCACGTGCACGCACACGCAGCTAGAGAAAAGCACCTACCTTTTCACACACTGATGCCTAAGCAAACGCGTGGCCACACACACGCACACATCCGCAAGCGCGCCTACTCCCATCTATTGAGGGAAAGACGGACGAGCTCTTTGGTTGCTCTTCACAGGCTTGTCCCTGATCTATAGCTGAGGGCAAACACTTGTGTGCTTGTGGGAGAGCCTGTGTCTTTCCTGGAAGCGTTTGGGAGTTTTGCTCAGACGCGTGTTTCCTCAAGTTCAAGAATCAAGATCTAGGATACCTGCAGACAGGTGCCTGTTTGTGTGGAGACAGTCTGTTTGAAACTGTGTTCCTCAGCGCCCGCTCTTTCTCCCCGTCGCTCCACACGCCTGGGAGTCCCTTTCTTTCTCTCCACAAGCACGTGTGTTGACTTCGTCGCACATGTGCATCTGCACAAGCGTTGAGCTCAGCAGAGCGTGTCTCTTGACACTTGATGTGCGTTGGCTGTGTCTGCCTGCTCCAGTGAAGAGAGAAACGGGAAATCATCTTGGTAGAGGCAACAAAGCAAAAGCGAGGCAGGATTGACATCTGCTCAACAGAGACGGATTCCCTGCGCTGACACAGTTCACAGTTACACGAGAAGCAATCTGAGCGGTCCGTCGACCGGAGACGTGTTTCCCAAGAGGTCGTTTAGCGAGTGAACAGCAGTGTGCGCGACTTTCAGGAGTGTGCCTGGAAAGTGCCAGAATCACCAGGAGCATCTGTGCAAAAGCTGCTGCCTCTGTGACCGCATTGAGGCACGTTCGCGTGTCTGCGAGTATATAGACGGCTCTTTCGCGTTCACTCCGAGGGAAACGGTCCGCTATTGCTTCTGTGCGCACAGACGCGATTCCCTTGTCTCTTGCGAACACAGGGAACTCTGTGCATCCAAATCTACAGGCTAAGGACGCGTCTGCATATGTTTTGGTGAACAATCGAGTGTGCGTGTTCTGACAGCTGCCTCTATGCAGACGTCTCCACAGAGCCACTTCTGAATGCCCCGCAGCCCAGGACTGAATGGATACACTAACAAGTGCACCGGTGTGAGCAACCACATATGCAGAAGGACGTCTTTCATCTCACAGAAGCGCGAACGTCTTGGCGTTCAAGCACATGGCAGAAACAAGGTGTGAACAGATGAGCTGCTGCTATTTTCTCCGTTCGGCATGCTTCGTTGTAGCTCTCTTGCCGGTCGCCGGCTTAGCGGCTTGCTTTGCGCGACTAGCTCTGGGGAGAGAAGGAGATAGCGCCGGAAACCTCGCCTTTTGCCTTCTTCGGCGCTGGAACCTGGTTGCTGCGCCTTCTCTTTGTCCATGTGCACACACACGATTCCTCAGCGAAAACCATGCAGAAACCTTTCCACGAGCACCCAGGGATGTGCACCCAGCACCACGTGCACGCACACGCAGCTAGAGAAAAGCACCTACCTTTTCACACACTGAAGCCTAAGCAAACGCGTGGCCACACACACGCACACATCCGCAAGCGCGCCTACTCCCATCTATTGAGAGAAAGACGGACGAGCTCTTTGGTTGCTCTTCACAGGCTTGTCCCTGATCTATAGCTGAGGGCAAACACTTGTGTGCTTGTGGGAGAGCCTGTGTCTTTCCTGGAAGCGTTTGGGAGTTTTGCTCAGACGCGTGTTTCCTCAAGTTCAAGAATCAAGATCTAGGATACCTGCAGACAGGTGCCTGTTTGTGTGGAGACAGTCTGTTTGAAACTGTGTTCCTCAGCGCCCGCTCTTTCTCCCCGTCGCTCCACACGCCTGGGAGTCCCTTTCTTTCTCTCCACAAGCACGTGTGTTGACTTCGTCGCACATGTGCATCTGCACAAGCGTTGAGCTCAGCAGAGCGTGTCTCTTGACACTTGATGTGCGTTGGCTGTGTCTGCCTGCTCCAGTGAAGAGAGAAACGGGAAATCATCTTGGTAGAGGCAACAAAGCAAAAGCGAGGCAGGATTGACATCTGCTCAACAGAGACGGATTCCCTGCGCTGACACAGTTCACAGTTACACGAGAAGCAATCTGAGCGGTCCGTCGACCGGAGACGTGTTTCCCAAGAGGTCGTTTAGCGAGTGAACAGCAGTGTGCGCGACTTTCAGGAGTGTGCCTGGAAAGTGCCAGAATCACCAGGAGCATCTGTGCAAAAGCTGCTGCCTCTGTGACCGCATTGAGGCACGTTCGCGTGTCTGCGAGTATATAGACGGCTCTTTCGCGTTCACTCCGAGGGAAACGGTCCGCTATTGCTTCTGTGCGCACAGACGCGATTCCCTTGTCTCTTGCGAACACAGGGAACTCTGTGCATCCAAATCTACAGGCTAAGGACGCGTCTGCATATGTTTTGGTGAACAATCGAGTGTGCGTGTTCTGACAGCTGCCTCTATGCAGACGTCTCCACAGAGCCACTTCTGAATGCCCCGCAGCCCAGGACTGAATGGATACACTAACAAGTGCACCGGTGTGAGCAACCACATATGCAGAAGGACGTCTTTCATCTCACAGAAGCGCGAACGTCTTGGCGTTCAAGCACATGGCAGAAACAAGGTGTGAACAGATGAGCTGCTGCTATTTTCTCCGTTCGGCATGCTTCGTTGTAGCTCTCTTGCCGGTCGCCGGCTTAGCGGCTTGCTTTGCGCGACTAGCTCTGGGGAGAGAAGGAGATAGCGCCGGAAACCTCGCCTTTTGCCTTCTTCGGCGCTGGAACCTGGTTGCTGCGCCTTCTCTTTGTCCATGTGCACACACACGATTCCTCAGCGAAAACCATGCAGAAACCTTTCCACGAGCACCCAGGGATGTGCACCCAGCACCACGTGCACGCACACGCAGCTAGAGAAAAGCACCTACCTTTTCACACACTGATGCCTAAGCAAACGCGTGGCCACACACACGCACACATCCGCAAGCGCGCCTACTCCCATCTATTGAGGGAAAGACGGACGAGCAACGTCCTGACAGGCTTGAGGGGAAAAACGTCCGTTGACGGTTGGCGTACTGCACGCCCGCCTACGGGGCTGCAGGGGAATCCACATTTGGAAGGTACCTGAAGATGTGTGCCTGTTCTTGGAGCTCCGCTAGTAGGGTAGCAAAGACACTCGTAGGCAGTACTGAATGCTGCTCCGTGCTACTTCTCCTCCGCTGGCAAATGCTTCACAGTCGCCCGAGGAAAGACGTTTAACAATCGATCTCCAAGAGGAACGAAACACATGATGCCATAAGGCGAAAGAATAGCAGGGCATCTCTTCACAGGCTTGTCCCTGATCTATAGCTGAGGGCAAACACTTGTGTGCTTGTGGGAGAGCCTGTGTCTTTCCTGGAAGCGTTTGGGAGTTTTGCTCAGACGCGTGTTTCCTCAAGTTCAAGAATCAAGATCTAGGATACCTGCAGACAGGTGCCTGTTTGTGTGGAGACAGTCTGTTTGAAACTGTGTTCCTCAGCGCCCGCTCTTTCTCCCCGTCGCTCCACACGCCTGGGAGTCCCTTTCTTTCTCTCCACAAGCACGTGTGTTGACTTCGTCGCACATGTGCATCTGCACAAGCGTTGAGCTCAGCAGAGCGTGTCTCTTGACACTTGATGTGCGTTGGCTGTGTCTGCCTGCTCCAGTGAAGAGAGAAACGGGAAATCATCTTGGTAGAGGCAACAAAGCAAAAGCGAGGCAGGATCGACATCTGCTCAACAGAGACGGATTCCCTGCGCTGACACAGTTCACAGTTACACGAGAAGCAATCTGAGCGGTCCGTCGACCGGAGACGTGTTTCCCAAGAGGTCGTTTAGCGAGTGAACAGCAGTGTGCGCGACTTTCAGGAGTGTGCCTGGAAAGTGCCAGAATCACCAGGAGCATCTGTGCAAAAGCTGCTGCCTCTGTGACCGCATTGAGGCACGTTCCCGTGTCTGCGAGTATATAGACGGCTCTTTCGCGTTCACTCCGAGGGAAACGGTCCGCTATTGCTTCTGTGCGTACAGACGCGATTCCCTTGTCTCTTGCGAACACAGGGAACTCTGTGCATCCAAATCTACAGGCTAAGGACGCGTCTGCATATGTTTTGGTGAACAATCGAGTGTGCGTGTTCTGACAGCTGCCTCTATGCAGACGTCTCCACAGAGCCACTTCTGAATGCCCCGCAGCCCAGGACTGAATGGATACACTAACAAGTGCACCGGTGTGAGCAACCACATATGCAGAAGGACGTCTTTCATCTCACAGAAGCGCGAACGTCTTGGCGTTCAAGCACATGGCAGAAACAAGGTGTGAACAGATGAGCTGCTGCTATTTTCTCCGTTCGGCATGCTTCGTTGTAGCTCTCTTGCCGGTCGCCGGCTTAGCGGCTTGCTTTGCGCGACTAGCTCTGGGGAGAGAAGGAGATAGCGCCGGAAACCTCGCCTTTTGCCTTCTTCGGCGCTGGAACCTGGTTGCTGCGCCTTCTCTTTGTCCATGTGCACACACACGATTCCTCAGCGAAAACCATGCAGAAACCTTTCCACGAGCACCCAGGGATGTGCACCCAGCACCACGTGCACGCACACGCAGCTAGAGAAAAGCACCTACCTTTTCACACACTGAAGCCTAAGCAAACGCGTGGCCACACACACGCACACATCCGCAAGCGCGCCTACTCCCATCTATTGAGAGAAAGACGGACGAGCTCTTTGGTTGCTCTTCACAGGCTTGTCCCTGATCTATAGCTGAGGGCAAACACTTGTGTGCTTGTGGGAGAGCCTGTGTCTTTCCTGGAAGCGTTTGGGAGTTTTGCTCAGACGCGTGTTTCCTCAAGTTCAAGAATCAAGATCTAGGATACCTGCAGACAGGTGCCTGTTTGTGTGGAGACAGTCTGTTTGAAACTGTGTTCCTCAGCGCCCGCTCTTTCTCCCCGTCGCTCCACACGCCTGGGAGTCCCTTTCTTTCTCTCCACAAGCACGTGTGTTGACTTCGTCGCACATGTGCATCTGCACAAGCGTTGAGCTCAGCAGAGCGTGTCTCTTGACACTTGATGTGCGTTGGCTGTGTCTGCCTGCTCCAGTGAAGAGAGAAACGGGAAATCATCTTGGTAGAGGCAACAAAGCAAAAGCGAGGCAGGATTGACATCTGCTCAACAGAGACGGATTCCCTG
Source organism: Patagioenas fasciata (assembly GCF_037038585.1). Classification (NCBI taxonomy): domain Eukaryota; kingdom Metazoa; phylum Chordata; class Aves; order Columbiformes; family Columbidae; genus Patagioenas; species Patagioenas fasciata. The sequence continues at coordinate 119,041 of NW_027288553.1, read as the reverse complement.
CGCTGACACAGTTCACAGTTACACGAGAAGCAATCTGAGCGGTCCGTCGACCGGAGACGTGTTTCCCAAGAGGTCGTTTAGCGAGTGAACAGCAGTGTGCGCGACTTTCAGGAGTGTGCCTGGAAAGTGCCAGAATCACCAGGAGCATCTGTGCAAAAGCTGCTGCCTCTGTGACCGCATTGAGGCACGTTCGCGTGTCTGCGAGTATATAGACGGCTCTTTCGCGTTCACTCCGAGGGAAACGGTCCGCTATTGCTTCTGTGCGCACAGACGCGATTCCCTTGTCTCTTGCGAACACAGGGAACTCTGTGCATCCAAATCTACAGGCTAAGGACGCGTCTGCATATGTTTTGGTGAACAATCGAGTGTGCGTGTTCTGACAGCTGCCTCTATGCAGACGTCTCCACAGAGCCACTTCTGAATGCCCCGCAGCCCAGGACTGAATGGATACACTAACAAGTGCACCGGTGTGAGCAACCACATATGCAGAAGGACGTCTTTCATCTCACAGAAGCGCGAACGTCTTGGCGTTCAAGCACATGGCAGAAACAAGGTGTGAACAGATGAGCTGCTGCTATTTTCTCCGTTCGGCATGCTTCGTTGTAGCTCTCTTGCCGGTCGCCGGCTTAGCGGCTTGCTTTGCGCGACTAGCTCTGGGGAGAGAAGGAGATAGCGCCGGAAACCTCGCCTTTTGCCTTCTTCGGCGCTGGAACCTGGTTGCTGCGCCTTCTCTTTGTCCATGTGCACACACACGATTCCTCAGCGAAAACCATGCAGAAACCTTTCCACGAGCACCCAGGGATGTGCACCCAGCACCACGTGCACGCACACGCAGCTAGAGAAAAGCACCTACCTTTTCACACACTGATGCCTAAGCAAACGCGTGGCCACACACACGCACACATCCGCAAGCGCGCCTACTCCCATCTATTGAGGGAAAGACGGACGAGCAACGTCCTGACAGGCTTGAGGGGAAAAACGTCCGTTGACGGTTGGCGTACTGCACGCCCGCCTACGGGGCTGCAGGGGAATCCACATTTGGAAGGTACCTGAAGATGTGTGCCTGTTCTTGGAGCTCCGCTAGTAGGGTAGCAAAGACACTCGTAGGCAGTACTGAATGCTGCTCCGTGCTACTTCTCCTCCGCTGGCAAATGCTTCACAGTCGCCCTAGGAAAGACGTTTAACAATCGATCTCCAAGAGGAACGAAACACATGATGCCATAAGGCGAAAGAATAGCAGGGCATCTCTTCACAGGCTTGTCCCTGATCTATAGCTGAGGGCAAACACTTGTGTGCTTGTGGGAGAGCCTGTGTCTTTCCTGGAAGCGTTTGGGAGTTTTGCTCAGACGCGTGTTTCCTCAAGTTCAAGAATCAAGATCTAGGATACCTGCAGACAGGTGCCTGTTTGTGTGGAGACAGTCTGTTTGAAACTGTGTTCCTCAGCGCCCGCTCTTTCTCCCCGTCGCTCCACACGCCTGGGAGTCCCTTTCTTTCTCTCCACAAGCACGTGTGTTGACTTCGTCGCACATGTGCATCTGCACAAGCGTTGAGCTCAGCAGAGCGTGTCTCTTGACACTTGATGTGCGTTGGCTGTGTCTGCCTGCTCCAGTGAAGAGAGAAACGGGAAATCATCTTGGTAGAGGCAACAAAGCAAAAGCGAGGCAGGATCGACATCTGCTCAACAGAGACGGATTCCCTGCGCTGACACAGTTCACAGTTACACGAGAAGCAATCTGAGCGGTCCGTCGACCGGAGACGTGTTTCCCAAGAGGTCGTTTAGCGAGTGAACAGCAGTGTGCGCGACTTTCAGGAGTGTGCCTGGAAAGTGCCAGAATCACCAGGAGCATCTGTGCAAAAGCTGCTGCCTCTGTGACCGCATTGAGGCACGTTCCCGTGTCTGCGAGTATATAGACGGCTCTTTCGCGTTCACTCCGAGGGAAACGGTCCGCTATTGCTTCTGTGCGTACAGACGCGATTCCCTTGTCTCTTGCGAACACAGGGAACTCTGTGCATCCAAATCTACAGGCTAAGGACGCGTCTGCATATGTTTTGGTGAACAATCGAGTGTGCGTGTTCTGACAGCTGCCTCTATGCAGACGTCTCCACAGAGCCACTTCTGAATGCCCCGCAGCCCAGGACTGAATGGATACACTAACAAGTGCACCGGTGTGAGCAACCACATATGCAGAAGGACGTCTTTCATCTCACAGAAGCGCGAACGTCTTGGCGTTCAAGCACATGGCAGAAACAAGGTGTGAACAGATGAGCTGCTGCTATTTTCTCCGTTCGGCATGCTTCGTTGTAGCTCTCTTGCCGGTCGCCGGCTTAGCGGCTTGCTTTGCGCGACTAGCTCTGGGGAGAGAAGGAGATAGCGCCGGAAACCTCGCCTTTTGCCTTCTTCGGCGCTGGAACCTGGTTGCTGCGCCTTCTCTTTGTCCATGTGCACACACACGATTCCTCAGCGAAAACCATGCAGAAACCTTTCCACGAGCACCCAGGGATGTGCACCCAGCACCACGTGCACGCACACGCAGCTAGAGAAAAGCACCTACCTTTTCACACACTGATGCCTAAGCAAACGCGTGGCCACACACACGCACACATCCGCAAGCGCGCCTACTCCCATCTATTGAGGGAAAGACGGACGAGCAACGTCCTGACAGGCTTGAGGGGAAAAACGTCCGTTGACGGTTGGCGTACTGCACGCCCGCCTACGGGGCTGCAGGGGAATCCACATTTGGAAGGTACCTGAAGATGTGTGCCTGTTCTTGGAGCTCCGCTAGTAGGGTAGCAAAGACACTCGTAGGCAGTACTGAATGCTGCTCCGTGCTACTTCTCCTCCGCTGGCAAATGCTTCACAGTCGCCCTAGGAAAGACGTTTAACAATCGATCTCCAAGAGGAACGAAACACATGATGCCATAAGGCGAAAGAATAGCAGGGCATCTCTTCACAGGCTTGTCCCTGATCTATAGCTGAGGGCAAACACTTGTGTGCTTGTGGGAGAGCCTGTGTCTTTCCTGGAAGCGTTTGGGAGTTTTGCTCAGACGCGTGTTTCCTCAAGTTCAAGAATCAAGATCTAGGATACCTGCAGACAGGTGCCTGTTTGTGTGGAGACAGTCTGTTTGAAACTGTGTTCCTCAGCGCCCGCTCTTTCTCCCCGTCGCTCCACACGCCTGGGAGTCCCTTTCTTTCTCTCCACAAGCACGTGTGTTGACTTCGTCGCACATGTGCATCTGCACAAGCGTTGAGCTCAGCAGAGCGTGTCTCTTGACACTTGATGTGCGTTGGCTGTGTCTGCCTGCTCCAGTGAAGAGAGAAACGGGAAATCATCTTGGTAGAGGCAACAAAGCAAAAGCGAGGCAGGATTGACATCTGCTCAACAGAGACGGATTCCCTGCGCTGACACAGTTCACAGTTACACGAGAAGCAATCTGAGCGGTCCGTCGACCGGAGACGTGTTTCCCAAGAGGTCGTTTAGCGAGTGAACAGCAGTGTGCGCGACTTTCAGGAGTGTGCCTGGAAAGTGCCAGAATCACCAGGAGCATCTGTGCAAAAGCTGCTGCCTCTGTGACCGCATTGAGGCACGTTCGCGTGTCTGCGAGTATATAGACGGCTCTTTCGCGTTCACTCCGAGGGAAACGGTCCGCTATTGCTTCTGTGCGCACAGACGCGATTCCCTTGTCTCTTGCGAACACAGGGAACTCTGTGCATCCAAATCTACAGGCTAAGGACGCGTCTGCATATGTTTTGGTGAACAATCGAGTGTGCGTGTTCTGACAGCTGCCTCTATGCAGACGTCTCCACAGAGCCACTTCTGAATGCCCCGCAGCCCAGGACTGAATGGATACACTAACAAGTGCACCGGTGTGAGCAACCACATATGCAGAAGGACGTCTTTCATCTCACAGAAGCGCGAACGTCTTGGCGTTCAAGCACATGGCAGAAACAAGGTGTGAACAGATGAGCTGCTGCTATTTTCTCCGTTCGGCATGCTTCGTTGTAGCTCTCTTGCCGGTCGCCGGCTTAGCGGCTTGCTTTGCGCGACTAGCTCTGGGGAGAGAAGGAGATAGCGCCGGAAACCTCGCCTTTTGCCTTCTTCGGCGCTGGAACCTGGTTGCTGCGCCTTCTCTTTGTCCATGTGCACACACACGATTCCTCAGCGAAAACCATGCAGAAACCTTTCCACGAGCACCCAGGGATGTGCACCCAGCACCACGTGCACGCACACGCAGCTAGAGAAAAGCACCTACCTTTTCACACACTGATGCCTAAGCAAACGCGTGGCCACACACACGCACACATCCGCAAGCGCGCCTACTCCCATCTATTGAGGGAAAGACGGACGAGCAACGTCCTGACAGGCTTGAGGGGAAAAACGTCCGTTGACGGTTGGCGTACTGCACGCCCGCCTACGGGGCTGCAGGGGAATCCACATTTGGAAGGTACCTGAAGATGTGTGCCTGTTCTTGGAGCTCCGCTAGTAGGGTAGCAAAGACACTCGTAGGCAGTACTGAATGCTGCTCCGTGCTACTTCTCCTCCGCTGGCAAATGCTTCACAGTCGCCCGAGGAAAGACGTTTAACAATCGATCTCCAAGAGGAACGAAACACATGATGCCATAAGGCGAAAGAATAGCAGGGCATCTCTTCACAGGCTTGTCCCTGATCTATAGCTGAGGGCAAACACTTGTGTGCTTGTGGGAGAGCCTGTGTCTTTCCTGGAAGCGTTTGGGAGTTTTGCTCAGACGCGTGTTTCCTCAAGTTCAAGAATCAAGATCTAGGATACCTGCAGACAGGTGCCTGTTTGTGTGGAGACAGTCTGTTTGAAACTGTGTTCCTCAGCGCCCGCTCTTTCTCCCCGTCGCTCCACACGCCTGGGAGTCCCTTTCTTTCTCTCCACAAGCACGTGTGTTGACTTCGTCGCACATGTGCATCTGCACAAGCGTTGAGCTCAGCAGAGCGTGTCTCTTGACACTTGATGTGCGTTGGCTGTGTCTGCCTGCTCCAGTGAAGAGAGAAACGGGAAATCATCTTGGTAGAGGCAACAAAGCAAAAGCGAGGCAGGATCGACATCTGCTCAACAGAGACGGATTCCCTGCGCTGACACAGTTCACAGTTACACGAGAAGCAATCTGAGCGGTCCGTCGACCGGAGACGTGTTTCCCAAGAGGTCGTTTAGCGAGTGAACAGCAGTGTGCGCGACTTTCAGGAGTGTGCCTGGAAAGTGCCAGAATCACCAGGAGCATCTGTGCAAAAGCTGCTGCCTCTGTGACCGCATTGAGGCACGTTCGCGTGTCTGCGAGTATATAGACGGCTCTTTCGCGTTCACTCCGAGGGAAACGGTCCGCTATTGCTTCTGTGCGCACAGACGCGATTCCCTTGTCTCTTGCGAACACAGGGAACTCTGTGCATCCAAATCTACAGGCTAAGGACGCGTCTGCATATGTTTTGGTGAACAATCGAGTGTGCGTGTTCTGACAGCTGCCTCTATGCAGACGTCTCCACAGAGCCACTTCTGAATGCCCCGCAGCCCAGGACTGAATGGATACACTAACAAGTGCACCGGTGTGAGCAACCACATATGCAGAAGGACGTCTTTCATCTCACAGAAGCGCGAACGTCTTGGCGTTCAAGCACATGGCAGAAACAAGGTGTGAACAGATGAGCTGCTGCTATTTTCTCCGTTCGGCATGCTTCGTTGTAGCTCTCTTGCCGGTCGCCGGCTTAGCGGCTTGCTTTGCGCGACTAGCTCTGGGGAGAGAAGGAGATAGCGCCGGAAACCTCGCCTTTTGCCTTCTTCGGCGCTGGAACCTGGTTGCTGCGCCTTCTCTTTGTCCATGTGCACACACACGATTCCTCAGCGAAAACCATGCAGAAACCTTTCCACGAGCACCCAGGGATGTGCACCCAGCACCACGTGCACGCACACGCAGCTAGAGAAAAGCACCTACCTTTTCACACACTGATGCCTAAGCAAACGCGTGGCCACACACACGCACACATCCGCAAGCGCGCCTACTCCCATCTATTGAGAGAAAGACGGACGAGCTCTTTGGTTGCTCTTCACAGGCTTGTCCCTGATCTATAGCTGAGGGCAAACACTTGTGTGCTTGTGGGAGAGCCTGTGTCTTTCCTGGAAGCGTTTGGGAGTTTTGCTCAGACGCGTGTTTCCTCAAGTTCAAGAATCAAGATCTAGGATACCTGCAGACAGGTGCCTGTTTGTGTGGAGACAGTCTGTTTGAAACTGTGTTCCTCAGCGCCCGCTCTTTCTCCCCGTCGCTCCACACGCCTGGGAGTCCCTTTCTTTCTCTCCACAAGCACGTGTGTTGACTTCGTCGCACATGTGCATCTGCACAAGCGTTGAGCTCAGCAGAGCGTGTCTCTTGACACTTGATGTGCGTTGGCTGTGTCTGCCTGCTCCAGTGAAGAGAGAAACGGGAAATCATCTTGGTAGAGGCAAGAAAGCAAAGGCGAGGCAGGATTGACATCTGCTCAACAGAGACGGATTCCCTGCGCTGACACAGTTCACAGTTACACGAGAAGCAATCTGAGCGGTCCGTCGACCGGAGACGTGTTTCCCAAGAGGTCGTTTAGCGAGTGAACAGCAGTGTGCGCGACTTTCAGGAGTGTGCCTGGAAAGTGCCAGAATCACCAGGAGCATCTGTGCAAAAGCTGCTGCCTCTGTGACCGCATTGAGGCACGTTCGCGTGTCTGCGAGTATATAGACGGCTCTTTCGCGTTCACTCCGAGGGAAACGGTCCGCTATTGCTTCTGTGCGCACAGACGCGATTCCCTTGTCTCTTGCGAACACAGGGAACTCTGTGCATCCAAATCTACAGGCTAAGGACGCGTCTGCATATGTTTTGGTGAACAATCGAGTGTGCGTGTTCTGACAGCTGCCTCTATGCAGACGTCTCCACAGAGCCACTTCTGAATGCCCCGCAGCCCAGGACTGAATGGATACACTAACAAGTGCACCGGTGTGAGCAACCACATATGCAGAAGGACGTCTTTCATCTCACAGAAGCGCGAACGTCTTGGCGTTCAAGCACATGGCAGAAACAAGGTGTGAACAGATGAGCTGCTGCTATTTTCTCCGTTCGGCATGCTTCGTTGTAGCTCTCTTGCCGGTCGCCGGCTTAGCGGCTTGCTTTGCGCGACTAGCTCTGGGGAGAGAAGGAGATAGCGCCGGAAACCTCGCCTTTTGCCTTCTTCGGCGCTGGAACCTGGTTGCTGCGCCTTCTCTTTGTCCATGTGCACACACACGATTCCTCAGCGAAAACCATGCAGAAACCTTTCCACGAGCACCCAGGGATGTGCACCCAGCACCACGTGCACGCACACGCAGCTAGAGAAAAGCACCTACCTTTTCACACACTGATGCCTAAGCAAACGCGTGGCCACACACACGCACACATCCGCAAGCGCGCCTACTCCCATCTATTGAGGGAAAGACGGACGAGCAACGTCCTGACAGGCTTGAGGGGAAAAACGTCCGTTGACGGTTGGCGTACTGCACGCCCGCCTACGGGGCTGCAGGGGAATCCACATTTGGAAGGTACCTGAAGATGTGTGCCTGTTCTTGGAGCTCCGCTAGTAGGGTAGCAAAGACACTCGTAGGCAGTACTGAATGCTGCTCCGTGCTACTTCTCCTCCGCTGGCAAATGCTTCACAGTCGCCCTAGGAAAGACGTTTAACAATCGATCTCCAAGAGGAACGAAACACATGATGCCATAAGGCGAAAGAATAGCAGGGCATCTCTTCACAGGCTTGTCCCTGATCTATAGCTGAGGGCAAACACTTGTGTGCTTGTGGGAGAGCCTGTGTCTTTCCTGGAAGCGTTTGGGAGTTTTGCTCAGACGCGTGTTTCCTCAAGTTCAAGAATCAAGATCTAGGATACCTGCAGACAGGTGCCTGTTTGTGTGGAGACAGTCTGAAACTGTGTTCCTCAGCGCCCGCTCTTTCTCCCCGTCGCTCCACACGCCTGGGAGTCCCTTTCTTTCTCTCCACAAGCACGTGTGTTGACTTCGTCGCACATGTGCATCTGCACAAGCGTTGAGCTCAGCAGAGCGTGTCTCTTGACACTTGATGTGCGTTGGCTGTGTCTGCCTGCTCCAGTGAAGAGAGAAACGGGAAATCATCTTGGTAGAGGCAACAAAGCAAAAGCGAGGCAGGATTGACATCTGCTCAACAGAGACGGATTCCCTGCGCTGACACAGTTCACAGTTACACGAGAAGCAATCTGAGCGGTCCGTCGACCGGAGACGTGTTTCCCAAGAGGTCGTTTAGCGAGTGAACAGCAGTGTGCGCGACTTTCAGGAGTGTGCCTGGAAAGTGCCAGAATCACCAGGAGCATCTGTGCAAAAGCTGCTGCCTCTGTGACCGCATTGAGGCACGTTCGCGTGTCTGCGAGTATATAGACGGCTCTTTCGCGTTCACTCCGAGGGAAACGGTCCGCTATTGCTTCTGTGCGCACAGACGCGATTCCCTTGTCTCTTGCGAACACAGGGAACTCTGTGCATCCAAATCTACAGGCTAAGGACGCGTCTGCATATGTTTTGGTGAACAATCGAGTGTGCGTGTTCTGACAGCTGCCTCTATGCAGACGTCTCCACAGAGCCACTTCTGAATGCCCCGCAGCCCAGGACTGAATGGATACACTAACAAGTGCACCGGTGTGAGCAACCACATATGCAGAAGGACGTCTTTCATCTCACAGAAGCGCGAACGTCTTGGCGTTCAAGCACATGGCAGAAACAAGGTGTGAACAGATGAGCTGCTGCTATTTTCTCCGTTCGGCATGCTTCGTTGTAGCTCTCTTGCCGGTCGCCGGCTTAGCGGCTTGCTTTGCGCGACTAGCTCTGGGGAGAGAAGGAGATAGCGCCGGAAACCTCGCCTTTTGCCTTCTTCGGCGCTGGAACCTGGTTGCTGCGCCTTCTCTTTGTCCATGTGCACACACACGATTCCTCAGCGAAAACCATGCAGAAACCTTTCCACGAGCACCCAGGGATGTGCACCCAGCACCACGTGCACGCACACGCAGCTAGAGAAAAGCACCTACCTTTTCACACACTGATGCCTAAGCAAACGCGTGGCCACACACACGCACACATCCGCAAGCGCGCCTACTCCCATCTATTGAGGGAAAGACGGACGAGCTCTTTGGTTGCTCTTCACAGGCTTGTCCCTGATCTATAGCTGAGGGCAAACACTTGTGTGCTTGTGGGAGAGCCTGTGTCTTTCCTGGAAGCGTTTGGGAGTTTTGCTCAGACGCGTGTTTCCTCAAGTTCAAGAATCAAGATCTAGGATACCTGCAGACAGGTGCCTGTTTGTGTGGAGACAGTCTGTTTGAAACTGTGTTCCTCAGCGCCCGCTCTTTCTCCCCGTCGCTCCACACGCCTGGGAGTCCCTTTCTTTCTCTCCACAAGCACGTGTGTTGACTTCGTCGCACATGTGCATCTGCACAAGCGTTGAGCTCAGCAGAGCGTGTCTCTTGACACTTGATGTGCGTTGGCTGTGTCTGCGTGCTCCAGTGAAGAGAGAAACGGGAAATCATCTTGGTAGAGGCAACAAAGCAAAAGCGAGGCAGGATTGACATCTGCTCAACAGAGACGGATTCCCTGCGCTGACACAGTTCACAGTTACACGAGAAGCAATCTGAGCGGTCCGTCGACCGGAGACGTGTTTCCCAAGAGGTCGTTTAGCGAGTGAACAGCAGTGTGCGCGACTTTCAGGAGTGTGCCTGGAAAGTGCCAGAATCACCAGGAGCATCTGTGCAAAAGCTGCTGCCTCTGTGACCGCATTGAGGCACGTTCGCGTGTCTGCGAGTATATAGACGGCTCTTTCGCGTTCACTCCGAGGGAAACGGTCCGCTATTGCTTCTGTGCGCACAGACGCGATTCCCTTGTCTCTTGCGAACACAGGGAACTCTGTGCATCCAAATCTACAGGCTAAGGACGCGTCTGCATATGTTTTGGTGAACAATCGAGTGTGCGTGTTCTGACAGCTGCCTCTATGCAGACGTCTCCACAGAGCCACTTCTGAATGCCCCGCAGCCCAGGACTGAATGGATACACTAACAAGTGCACCGGTGTGAGCAACCACATATGCAGAAGGACGTCTTTCATCTCACAGAAGCGCGAACGTCTTGGCGTTCAAGCACATGGCAGAAACAAGGTGTGAACAGATGAGCTGCTGCTATTTTCTCCGTTCGGCATGCTTCGTTGTAGCTCTCTTGCCGGTCGCCGGCTTAGCGGCTTGCTTTGCGCGACTAGCTCTGGGGAGAGAAGGAGATAGCGCCGGAAACCTCGCCTTTTGCCTTCTTCGGCGCTGGAACCTGGTTGCTGCGCCTTCTCTTTGTCCATGTGCACACACACGATTCCTCAGCGAAAACCATGCAGAAACCTTTCCACGAGCACCCAGGGATGTGCACCCAGCACCACGTGCACGCACACGCAGCTAGAGAAAAGCACCTACCTTTTCACACACTGATGCCTAAGCAAACGCGTGGCCACACACACGCACACATCCGCAAGCGCGCCTACTCCCATCTATTGAGGGAAAGACGGACGAGCTCTTTGGTTGCTCTTCACAGGCTTGTCCCTGATCTATAGCTGAGGGCAAACACTTGTGTGCTTGTGGGAGAGCCTGTGTCTTTCCTGGAAGCGTTTGGGAGTTTTGCTCAGACGCGTGTTTCCTCAAGTTCAAGAATCAAGATCTAGGATACCTGCAGACAGGTGCCTGTTTGTGTGGAGACAGTCTGTTTGAAACTGTGTTCCTCAGCGCCCGCTCTTTCTCCCCGTCGCTCCACACGCCTGGGAGTCCCTTTCTTTCTCTCCACAAGCACGTGTGTTGACTTCGTCGCACATGTGCATCTGCACAAGCGTTGAGCTCAGCAGAGCGTGTCTCTTGACACTTGATGTGCGTTGGCTGTGTCTGCCTGCTCCAGTGAAGAGAGAAACGGGAAATCATCTTGGTAGAGGCAACAAAGCAAAAGCGAGGCAGGATTGACATCTGCTCAACAGAGACGGATTCCCTGCGCTGACACAGTTCACAGTTACACGAGAAGCAATCTGAGCGGTCCGTCGACCGGAGACGTGTTTCCCAAGAGGTCGTTTAGCGAGTGAACAGCAGTGTGCGCGACTTTCAGGAGTGTGCCTGGAAAGTGCCAGAATCACCAGGAGCATCTGTGCAAAAGCTGCTGCCTCTGTGACCGCATTGAGGCACGTTCGCGTGTCTGCGAGTATATAGACGGCTCTTTCGCGTTCACTCCGAGGGAAACGGTCCGCTATTGCTTCTGTGCGCACAGACGCGATTCCCTTGTCTCTTGCGAACACAGGGAACTCTGTGCATCCAAATCTACAGGCTAAGGACGCGTCTGCATATGTTTTGGTGAACAATCGAGTGTGCGTGTTCTGACAGCTGCCTCTATGCAGACGTCTCCACAGAGCCACTTCTGAATGCCCCGCAGCCCAGGACTGAATGGATACACTAACAAGTGCACCGGTGTGAGCAACCACATATGCAGAAGGACGTCTTTCATCTCACAGAAGCGCGAACGTCTTGGCGTTCAAGCACATGGCAGAAACAAGGTGTGAACAGATGAGCTGCTGCTATTTTCTCCGTTCGGCATGCTTCGTTGTAGCTCTCTTGCCGGTCGCCGGCTTAGCGGCTTGCTTTGCGCGACTAGCTCTGGGGAGAGAAGGAGATAGCGCCGGAAACCTCGCCTTTTGCCTTCTTCGGCGCTGGAACCTGGTTGCTGCGCCTTCTCTTTGTCCATGTGCACACACACGATTCCTCAGCGAAAACCATGCAGAAACCTTTCCACGAGCACCCAGGGATGTGCACCCAGCACCACGTGCACGCACACGCAGCTAGAGAAGAGCACCTACCTTTTCACACACTGATGCCTAAGCAAACGCGTGGCCACACACACGCACACATCCGCAAGCGCGCCTACTCCCATCTATTGAGGGAAAGACGGACGAGCAACGTCCTGACAGGCTTGAGGGGAAAAACGTCCGTTGACGGTTGGCGTACTGCACGCCCGCCTACGGGGCTGCAGGGGAATCCACATTTGGAAGGTACCTGAAGATGTGTGCCTGTTCTTGGAGCTCCGCTAGTAGGGTAGCAAAGACACTCGTAGGCAGTACTGAATGCTGCTCCGTGCTACTTCTCCTCCGCTGGCAAATGCTTCACAGTCGCCCTAGGAAAGACGTTTAACAATCGATCTCCAAGAGGAACGAAACACATGATGCCATAAGGCGAAAGAATAGCAGGGCATCTCTTCACAGGCTTGTCCCTGATCTATAGCTGAGGGCAAACACTTGTGTGCTTGTGGGAGAGCCTGTGTCTTTCCTGGAAGCGTTTGGGAGTTTTGCTCAGACGCGTGTTTCCTCAAGTTCAAGAATCAAGATCTAGGATACCTGCAGACAGGTGCCTGTTTGTGTGGAGACAGTCTGTTTGAAACTGTGTTCCTCAGCGCCCGCTCTTTCTCCCCGTCGCTCCACACGCCTGGGAGTCCCTTTCTTTCTCTCCACAAGCACGTGTGTTGACTTCGTCGCACATGTGCATCTGCACAAGCGTTGAGCTCAGCAGAGCGTGTCTCTTGACACTTGATGTGCGTTGGCTGTGTCTGCGTGCTCCAGTGAAGAGAGAAACGGGAAATCATCTTGGTAGAGGCAACAAAGCAAAAGCGAGGCAGGATCGACATCTGCTCAACAGAGACGGATTCCCTGCGCTGACACAGTTCACAGTTACACGAGAAGCAATCTGAGCGGTCCGTCGACCGGAGACGTGTTTCCCAAGAGGTCGTTTAGCGAGTGAACAGCAGTGTGCGCGACTTTCAGGAGTGTGCCTGGAAAGTGCCAGAATCACCAGGAGCATCTGTGCAAAAGCTGCTGCCTCTGTGACCGCATTGAGGCACGTTCGCGTGTCTGCGAGTATATAGACGGCTCTTTCGCGTTCACTCCGAGGGAAACGGTCCGCTATTGCTTCTGTGCGCACAGACGCGATTCCCTTGTCTCTTGCGAACACAGGGAACTCTGTGCATCCAAATCTACAGGCTAAGGACGCGTCTGCATATGTTTTGGTGAACAATCGAGTGTGCGTGTTCTGACAGCTGCCTCTATGCAGACGTCTCCACAGAGCCACTTCTGAATGCCCCGCAGCCCAGGACTGAATGGATACACTAACAAGTGCACCGGTGTGAGCAACCACATATGCAGAAGGACGTCTTTCATCTCACAGAAGCGCGAACGTCTTGGCGTTCAAGCACATGGCAGAAACAAGGTGTGAACAGATGAGCTGCTGCTATTTTCTCCGTTCGGCATGCTTCGTTGTAGCTCTCTTGCCGGTCGCCGGCTTAGCGGCTTGCTTTGCGCGACTAGCTCTGGGGAGAGAAGGAGATAGCGCCGGAAACCTCGCCTTTTGCCTTCTTCGGCGCTGGAACCTGGTTGCTGCGCCTTCTCTTTGTCCATGTGCACACACACGATTCCTCAGCGAAAACCATGCAGAAACCTTTCCACGAGCACCCAGGGATGTGCACCCAGCACCACGTGCACGCACACGCAGCTAGAGAAAAGCACCTACCTTTTCACACACTGATGCCTAAGCAAACGCGTGGCCACACACACGCACACATCCGCAAGCGCGCCTACTCCCATCTATTGAGGGAAAGACGGACGAGCAACGTCCTGACAGGCTTGAGGGGAAAAACGTCCGTTGACGGTTGGCGTACTGCACGCCCGCCTACGGGGCTGCAGGGGAATCCACATTTGGAAGGTACCTGAAGATGTGTGCCTGTTCTTGGAGCTCCGCTAGTAGGGTAGCAAAGACACTCGTAGGCAGTACTGAATGCTGCTCCGTGCTACTTCTCCTCCGCTGGCAAATGCTTCACAGTCGCCCTAGGAAAGACGTTTAACAATCGATCTCCAAGAGGAACGAAACACATGATGCCATAAGGCGAAAGAATAGCAGGGCATCTCTTCACAGGCTTGTCCCTGATCTATAGCTGAGGGCAAACACTTGTGTGCTTGTGGGAGAGCCTGTGTCTTTCCTGGAAGCGTTTGGGAGTTTTGCTCAGACGCGTGTTTCCTCAAGTTCAAGAATCAAGATCTAGGATACCTGCAGACAGGTGCCTGTTTGTGTGGAGACAGTCTGTTTGAAACTGTGTTCCTCAGCGCCCGCTCTTTCTCCCCGTCGCTCCACACGCCTGGGAGTCCCTTTCTTTCTCTCCACAAGCACGTGTGTTGACTTCGTCGCACATGTGCATCTGCACAAGCGTTGAGCTCAGCAGAGCGTGTCTCTTGACACTTGATGTGCGTTGGCTGTGTCTGCGTGCTCCAGTGAAGAGAGAAACGGGAAATCATCTTGGTAGAGGCAACAAAGCAAAAGCGAGGCAGGATTGACATCTGCTCAACAGAGACGGATTCCCTGCGCTGACACAGTTCACAGTTACACGAGAAGCAATCTGAGCGGTCCGTCGACCGGAGACGTGTTTCCCAAGAGGTCGTTTAGCGAGTGAACAGCAGTGTGCGCGACTTTCAGGAGTGTGCCTGGAAAGTGCCAGAATCACCAGGAGCATCTGTGCAAAAGCTGCTGCCTCTGTGACCGCATTGAGGCACGTTCGCGTGTCTGCGAGTATATAGACGGCTCTTTCGCGTTCACTCCGAGGGAAACGGTCCGCTATTGCTTCTGTGCGCACAGACGCGATTCCCTTGTCTCTTGCGAACACAGGGAACTCTGTGCATCCAAATCTACAGGCTAAGGACGCGTCTGCATATGTTTTGGTGAACAATCGAGTGTGCGTGTTCTGACAGCTGCCTCTATGCAGACGTCTCCACAGAGCCACTTCTGAATGCCCCGCAGCCCAGGACTGAATGGATACACTAACAAGTGCACCGGTGTGAGCAACCACATATGCAGAAGGACGTCTTTCATCTCACAGAAGCGCGAACGTCTTGGCGTTCAAGCACATGGCAGAAACAAGGTGTGAACAGATGAGCTGCTGCTATTTTCTCCGTTCGGCATGCTTCGTTGTAGCTCTCTTGCCGGTCGCCGGCTTAGCGGCTTGCTTTGCGCGACTAGCTCTGGGGAGAGAAGGAGATAGCGCCGGAAACCTCGCCTTTTGCCTTCTTCGGCGCTGGAACCTGGTTGCTGCGCCTTCTCTTTGTCCATGTGCACACACACGATTCCTCAGCGAAAACCATGCAGAAACCTTTCCACGAGCACCCAGGGATGTGCACCCAGCACCACGTGCACGCACACGCAGCTAGAGAAGAGCACCTACCTTTTCACACACTGATGCCTAAGCAAACGCGTGGCCACACACACGCACACATCCGCAAGCGCGCCTACTCCCATCTATTGAGGGAAAGACGGACGAGCAACGTCCTGACAGGCTTGAGGGGAAAAACGTCCGTTGACGGTTGGCGTACTGCACGCCCGCCTACGGGGCTGCAGGGGAATCCACATTTGGAAGGTACCTGAAGATGTGTGCCTGTTCTTGGAGCTCCGCTAGTAGGGTAGCAAAGACACTCGTAGGCAGTACTGAATGCTGCTCCGTGCTACTTCTCCTCCGCTGGCAAATGCTTCACAGTCGCCCTAGGAAAGACGTTTAACAATCGATCTCCAAGAGGAACGAAACACATGATGCCATAAGGCGAAAGAATAGCAGGGCATCTCTTCACAGGCTTGTCCCTGATCTATAGCTGAGGGCAAACACTTGTGTGCTTGTGGGAGAGCCTGTGTCTTTCCTGGAAGCGTTTGGGAGTTTTGCTCAGACGCGTGTTTCCTCAAGTTCAAGAATCAAGATCTAGGATACCTGCAGACAGGTGCCTGTTTGTGTGGAGACAGTCTGTTTGAAACTGTGTTCCTCAGCGCCCGCTCTTTCTCCCCGTCGCTCCACACGCCTGGGAGTCCCTTTCTTTCTCTCCACAAGCACGTGTGTTGACTTCGTCGCACATGTGCATCTGCACAAGCGTTGAGCTCAGCAGAGCGTGTCTCTTGACACTTGATGTGCGTTGGCTGTGTCTGCGTGCTCCAGTGAAGAGAGAAACGGGAAATCATCTTGGTAGAGGCAACAAAGCAAAAGCGAGGCAGGATCGACATCTGCTCAACAGAGACGGATTCCCTGCGCTGACACAGTTCACAGTTACACGAGAAGCAATCTGAGCGGTCCGTCGACCGGAGACGTGTTTCCCAAGAGGTCGTTTAGCGAGTGAACAGCAGTGTGCGCGACTTTCAGGAGTGTGCCTGGAAAGTGCCAGAATCACCAGGAGCATCTGTGCAAAAGCTGCTGCCTCTGTGACCGCATTGAGGCACGTTCGCGTGTCTGCGAGTATATAGACGGCTCTTTCGCGTTCACTCCGAGGGAAACGGTCCGCTATTGCTTCTGTGCGCACAGACGCGATTCCCTTGTCTCTTGCGAACACAGGGAACTCTGTGCATCCAAATCTACAGGCTAAGGACGCGTCTGCATATGTTTTGGTGAACAATCGAGTGTGCGTGTTCTGACAGCTGCCTCTATGCAGACGTCTCCACAGAGCCACTTCTGAATGCCCCGCAGCCCAGGACTGAATGGATACACTAACAAGTGCACCGGTGTGAGCAACCACATATGCAGAAGGACGTCTTTCATCTCACAGAAGCGCGAACGTCTTGGCGTTCAAGCACATGGCAGAAACAAGGTGTGAACAGATGAGCTGCTGCTATTTTCTCCGTTCGGCATGCTTCGTTGTAGCTCTCTTGCCGGTCGCCGGCTTAGCGGCTTGCTTTGCGCGACTAGCTCTGGGGAGAGAAGGAGATAGCGCCGGAAACCTCGCCTTTTGCCTTCTTCGGCGCTGGAACCTGGTTGCTGCGCCTTCTCTTTGTCCATGTGCACACACACGATTCCTCAGCGAAAACCATGCAGAAACCTTTCCACGAGCACCCAGGGATGTGCACCCAGCACCACGTGCACGCACACGCAGCTAGAGAAAAGCACCTACCTTTTCACACACTGATGCCTAAGCAAACGCGTGGCCACACACACGCACACATCCGCAAGCGCGCCTACTCCCATCTATTGAGGGAAAGACGGACGAGCTCTTTGGTTGCTCTTCACAGGCTTGTCCCTGATCTATAGCTGAGGGCAAACACTTGTGTGCTTGTGGGAGAGCCTGTGTCTTTCCTGGAAGCGTTTGGGAGTTTTGCTCAGACGCGTGTTTCCTCAAGTTCAAGAATCAAGATCTAGGATACCTGCAGACAGGTGCCTGTTTGTGTGGAGACAGTCTGTTTGAAACTGTGTTCCTCAGCGCCCGCTCTTTCTCCCCGTCGCTCCACACGCCTGGGAGTCCCTTTCTTTCTCTCCACAAGCACGTGTGTTGACTTCGTCGCACATGTGCATCTGCACAAGCGTTGAGCTCAGCAGAGCGTGTCTCTTGACACTTGATGTGCGTTGGCTGTGTCTGCCTGCTCCAGTGAAGAGAGAAACGGGAAATCATCTTGGTAGAGGCAACAAAGCAAAAGCGAGGCAGGATTGACATCTGCTCAACAGAGACGGATTCCCTGCGCTGACACAGTTCACAGTTACACGAGAAGCAATCTGAGCGGTCCGTCGACCGGAGACGTGTTTCCCAAGAGGTCGTTTAGCGAGTGAACAGCAGTGTGCGCGACTTTCAGGAGTGTGCCTGGAAAGTGCCAGAATCACCAGGAGCATCTGTGCAAAAGCTGCTGCCTCTGTGACCGCATTGAGGCACGTTCGCGTGTCTGCGAGTATATAGACGGCTCTTTCGCGTTCACTCCGAGGGAAACGGTCCGCTATTGCTTCTGTGCGCACAGACGCGATTCCCTTGTCTCTTGCGAACACAGGGAACTCTGTGCATCCAAATCTACAGGCTAAGGACGCGTCTGCATATGTTTTGGTGAACAATCGAGTGTGCGTGTTCTGACAGCTGCCTCTATGCAGACGTCTCCACAGAGCCACTTCTGAATGCCCCGCAGCCCAGGACTGAATGGATACACTAACAAGTGCACCGGTGTGAGCAACCACATATGCAGAAGGACGTCTTTCATCTCACAGAAGCGCGAACGTCTTGGCGTTCAAGCACATGGCAGAAACAAGGTGTGAACAGATGAGCTGCTGCTATTTTCTCCGTTCGGCATGCTTCGTTGTAGCTCTCTTGCCGGTCGCCGGCTTAGCGGCTTGCTTTGCGCGACTAGCTCTGGGGAGAGAAGGAGATAGCGCCGGAAACCTCGCCTTTTGCCTTCTTCGGCGCTGGAACCTGGTTGCTGCGCCTTCTCTTTGTCCATGTGCACACACACGATTCCTCAGCGAAAACCATGCAGAAACCTTTCCACGAGCACCCAGGGATGTGCACCCAGCACCACGTGCACGCACACGCAGCTAGAGAAAAGCACCTACCTTTTCACACACTGATGCCTAAGCAAACGCGTGGCCACACACACGCACACATCCGCAAGCGCGCCTACTCCCATCTATTGAGGGAAAGACGGACGAGCTCTTTGGTTGCTCTTCACAG
The DNA here is from genome assembly GCF_037038585.1 of Patagioenas fasciata. Taxonomy (NCBI): domain Eukaryota; kingdom Metazoa; phylum Chordata; class Aves; order Columbiformes; family Columbidae; genus Patagioenas; species Patagioenas fasciata. The sequence goes on along the minus strand of NW_027288553.1, from coordinate 100,521 downwards.
GCTTGTCCCTGATCTATAGCTGAGGGCAAACACTTGTGTGCTTGTGGGAGAGCCTGTGTCTTTCCTGGAAGCGTTTGGGAGTTTTGCTCAGACGCGTGTTTCCTCAAGTTCAAGAATCAAGATCTAGGATACCTGCAGACAGGTGCCTGTTTGTGTGGAGACAGTCTGTTTGAAACTGTGTTCCTCAGCGCCCGCTCTTTCTCCCCGTCGCTCCACACGCCTGGGAGTCCCTTTCTTTCTCTCCACAAGCACGTGTGTTGACTTCGTCGCACATGTGCATCTGCACAAGCGTTGAGCTCAGCAGAGCGTGTCTCTTGACACTTGATGTGCGTTGGCTGTGTCTGCCTGCTCCAGTGAAGAGAGAAACGGGAAATCATCTTGGTAGAGGCAACAAAGCAAAAGCGAGGCAGGATTGACATCTGCTCAACAGAGACGGATTCCCTGCGCTGACACAGTTCACAGTTACACGAGAAGCAATCTGAGCGGTCCGTCGACCGGAGACGTGTTTCCCAAGAGGTCGTTTAGCGAGTGAACAGCAGTGTGCGCGACTTTCAGGAGTGTGCCTGGAAAGTGCCAGAATCACCAGGAGCATCTGTGCAAAAGCTGCTGCCTCTGTGACCGCATTGAGGCACGTTCCCGTGTCTGCGAGTATATAGACGGCTCTTTCGCGTTCACTCCGAGGGAAACGGTCCGCTATTGCTTCTGTGCGCACAGACGCGATTCCCTTGTCTCTTGCGAACACAGGGAACTCTGTGCATCCAAATCTACAGGCTAAGGACGCGTCTGCATATGTTTTGGTGAACAATCGAGTGTGCGTGTTCTGACAGCTGCCTCTATGCAGACGTCTCCACAGAGCCACTTCTGAATGCCCCGCAGCCCAGGACTGAATGGATACACTAACAAGTGCACCGGTGTGAGCAACCACATATGCAGAAGGACGTCTTTCATCTCACAGAAGCGCGAACGTCTTGGCGTTCAAGCACATGGCAGAAACAAGGTGTGAACAGATGAGCTGCTGCTATTTTCTCCGTTCGGCATGCTTCGTTGTAGCTCTCTTGCCGGTCGCCGGCTTAGCGGCTTGCTTTGCGCGACTAGCTCTGGGGAGAGAAGGAGATAGCGCCGGAAACCTCGCCTTTTGCCTTCTTCGGCGCTGGAACCTGGTTGCTGCGCCTTCTCTTTGTCCATGTGCACACACACGATTCCTCAGCGAAAACCATGCAGAAACCTTTCCACGAGCACCCAGGGATGTGCACCCAGCACCACGTGCACGCACACGCAGCTAGAGAAAAGCACCTACCTTTTCACACACTGATGCCTAAGCAAACGCGTGGCCACACACACGCACACATCCGCAAGCGCGCCTACTCCCATCTATTGAGGGAAAGACGGACGAGCTCTTTGGTTGCTCTTCACAGGCTTGTCCCTGATCTATAGCTGAGGGCAAACACTTGTGTGCTTGTGGGAGAGCCTGTGTCTTTCCTGGAAGCGTTTGGGAGTTTTGCTCAGACGCGTGTTTCCTCAAGTTCAAGAATCAAGATCTAGGATACCTGCAGACAGGTGCCTGTTTGTGTGGAGACAGTCTGTTTGAAACTGTGTTCCTCAGCGCCCGCTCTTTCTCCCCGTCGCTCCACACGCCTGGGAGTCCCTTTCTTTCTCTCCACAAGCACGTGTGTTGACTTCGTCGCACATGTGCATCTGCACAAGCGTTGAGCTCAGCAGAGCGTGTCTCTTGACACTTGATGTGCGTTGGCTGTGTCTGCGTGCTCCAGTGAAGAGAGAAACGGGAAATCATCTTGGTAGAGGCAACAAAGCAAAAGCGAGGCAGGATTGACATCTGCTCAACAGAGACGGATTCCCTGCGCTGACACAGTTCACAGTTACACGAGAAGCAATCTGAGCGGTCCGTCGACCGGAGACGTGTTTCCCAAGAGGTCGTTTAGCGAGTGAACAGCAGTGTGCGCGACTTTCAGGAGTGTGCCTGGAAAGTGCCAGAATCACCAGGAGCATCTGTGCAAAAGCTGCTGCCTCTGTGACCGCATTGAGGCACGTTCCCGTGTCTGCGAGTATATAGACGGCTCTTTCGCGTTCACTCCGAGGGAAACGGTCCGCTATTGCTTCTGTGCGCACAGACGCGATTCCCTTGTCTCTTGCGAACACAGGGAACTCTGTGCATCCAAATCTACAGGCTAAGGACGCGTCTGCATATGTTTTGGTGAACAATCGAGTGTGCGTGTTCTGACAGCTGCCTCTATGCAGACGTCTCCACAGAGCCACTTCTGAATGCCCCGCAGCCCAGGACTGAATGGATACACTAACAAGTGCACCGGTGTGAGCAACCACATATGCAGAAGGACGTCTTTCATCTCACAGAAGCGCGAACGTCTTGGCGTTCAAGCACATGGCAGAAACAAGGTGTGAACAGATGAGCTGCTGCTATTTTCTCCGTTCGGCATGCTTCGTTGTAGCTCTCTTGCCGGTCGCCGGCTTAGCGGCTTGCTTTGCGCGACTAGCTCTGGGGAGAGAAGGAGATAGCGCCGGAAACCTCGCCTTTTGCCTTCTTCGGCGCTGGAACCTGGTTGCTGCGCCTTCTCTTTGTCCATGTGCACACACACGATTCCTCAGCGAAAACCATGCAGAAACCTTTCCACGAGCACCCAGGGATGTGCACCCAGCACCACGTGCACGCACACGCAGCTAGAGAAAAGCACCTACCTTTTCACACACTGATGCCTAAGCAAACGCGTGGCCACACACACGCACACATCCGCAAGCGCGCCTACTCCCATCTATTGAGGGAAAGACGGACGAGCAACGTCCTGACAGGCTTGAGGGGAAAAACGTCCGTTGACGGTTGGCGTACTGCACGCCCGCCTACGGGGCTGCAGGGGAATCCACATTTGGAAGGTACCTGAAGATGTGTGCCTGTTCTTGGAGCTCCGCTAGTAGGGTAGCAAAGACACTCGTAGGCAGTACTGAATGCTGCTCCGTGCTACTTCTCCTCCGCTGGCAAATGCTTCACAGTCGCCCGAGGAAAGACGTTTAACAATCGATCTCCAAGAGGAACGAAACACATGATGCCATAAGGCGAAAGAATAGCAGGGCATCTCTTCACAGGCTTGTCCCTGATCTATAGCTGAGGGCAAACACTTGTGTGCTTGTGGGAGAGCCTGTGTCTTTCCTGGAAGCGTTTGGGAGTTTTGCTCAGACGCGTGTTTCCTCAAGTTCAAGAATCAAGATCTAGGATACCTGCAGACAGGTGCCTGTTTGTGTGGAGACAGTCTGTTTGAAACTGTGTTCCTCAGCGCCCGCTCTTTCTCCCCGTCGCTCCACACGCCTGGGAGTCCCTTTCTTTCTCTCCACAAGCACGTGTGTTGACTTCGTCGCACATGTGCATCTGCACAAGCGTTGAGCTCAGCAGAGCGTGTCTCTTGACACTTGATGTGCGTTGGCTGTGTCTGCCTGCTCCAGTGAAGAGAGAAACGGGAAATCATCTTGGTAGAGGCAACAAAGCAAAAGCGAGGCAGGATTGACATCTGCTCAACAGAGACGGATTCCCTGCGCTGACACAGTTCACAGTTACACGAGAAGCAATCTGAGCGGTCCGTCGACCGGAGACGTGTTTCCCAAGAGGTCGTTTAGCGAGTGAACAGCAGTGTGCGCGACTTTCAGGAGTGTGCCTGGAAAGTGCCAGAATCACCAGGAGCATCTGTGCAAAAGCTGCTGCCTCTGTGACCGCATTGAGGCACGTTCCCGTGTCTGCGAGTATATAGACGGCTCTTTCGCGTTCACTCCGAGGGAAACGGTCCGCTATTGCTTCTGTGCGTACAGACGCGATTCCCTTGTCTCTTGCGAACACAGGGAACTCTGTGCATCCAAATCTACAGGCTAAGGACGCGTCTGCATATGTTTTGGTGAACAATCGAGTGTGCGTGTTCTGACAGCTGCCTCTATGCAGACGTCTCCACAGAGCCACTTCTGAATGCCCCGCAGCCCAGGACTGAATGGATACACTAACAAGTGCACCGGTGTGAGCAACCACATATGCAGAAGGACGTCTTTCATCTCACAGAAGCGCGAACGTCTTGGCGTTCAAGCACATGGCAGAAACAAGGTGTGAACAGATGAGCTGCTGCTATTTTCTCCGTTCGGCATGCTTCGTTGTAGCTCTCTTGCCGGTCGCCGGCTTAGCGGCTTGCTTTGCGCGACTAGCTCTGGGGAGAGAAGGAGATAGCGCCGGAAACCTCGCCTTTTGCCTTCTTCGGCGCTGGAACCTGGTTGCTGCGCCTTCTCTTTGTCCATGTGCACACACACGATTCCTCAGCGAAAACCATGCAGAAACCTTTCCACGAGCACCCAGGGATGTGCACCCAGCACCACGTGCACGCACACGCAGCTAGAGAAAAGCACCTACCTTTTCACACACTGATGCCTAAGCAAACGCGTGGCCACACACACGCACACATCCGCAAGCGCGCCTACTCCCATCTATTGAGGGAAAGACGGACGAGCTCTTTGGTTGCTCTTCACAGGCTTGTCCCTGATCTATAGCTGAGGGCAAACACTTGTGTGCTTGTGGGAGAGCCTGTGTCTTTCCTGGAAGCGTTTGGGAGTTTTGCTCAGACGCGTGTTTCCTCAAGTTCAAGAATCAAGATCTAGGATACCTGCAGACAGGTGCCTGTTTGTGTGGAGACAGTCTGTTTGAAACTGTGTTCCTCAGCGCCCGCTCTTTCTCCCCGTCGCTCCACACGCCTGGGAGTCCCTTTCTTTCTCTCCACAAGCACGTGTGTTGACTTCGTCGCACATGTGCATCTGCACAAGCGTTGAGCTCAGCAGAGCGTGTCTCTTGACACTAGATGTGCGTTGGCTGTGTCTGCCTGCTCCAGTGAAGAGAGAAACGGGAAATCATCTTGGTAGAGGCAACAAAGCAAAAGCGAGGCAGGATTGACATCTGCTCAACAGAGACGGATTCCCTGCGCTGACACAGTTCACAGTTACACGAGAAGCAATCTGAGCGGTCCGTCGACCGGAGACGTGTTTCCCAAGAGGTCGTTTAGCGAGTGAACAGCAGTGTGCGCGACTTTCAGGAGTGTGCCTGGAAAGTGCCAGAATCACCAGGAGCATCTGTGCAAAAGCTGCTGCCTCTGTGACCGCATTGAGGCACGTTCGCGTGTCTGCGAGTATATAGACGGCTCTTTCGCGTTCACTCCGAGGGAAACGGTCCGCTATTGCTTCTGTGCGCACAGACGCGATTCCCTTGTCTCTTGCGAACACAGGGAACTCTGTGCATCCAAATCTACAGGCTAAGGACGCGTCTGCATATGTTTTGGTGAACAATCGAGTGTGCGTGTTCTGACAGCTGCCTCTATGCAGACGTCTCCACAGAGCCACTTCTGAATGCCCCGCAGCCCAGGACTGAATGGATACACTAACAAGTGCACCGGTGTGAGCAACCACATATGCAGAAGGACGTCTTTCATCTCACAGAAGCGCGAACGTCTTGGCGTTCAAGCACATGGCAGAAACAAGGTGTGAACAGATGAGCTGCTGCTATTTTCTCCGTTCGGCATGCTTCGTTGTAGCTCTCTTGCCGGTCGCCGGCTTAGCGGCTTGCTTTGCGCGACTAGCTCTGGGGAGAGAAGGAGATAGCGCCGGAAACCTCGCCTTTTGCCTTCTTCGGCGCTGGAACCTGGTTGCTGCGCCTTCTCTTTGTCCATGTGCACACACACGATTCCTCAGCGAAAACCATGCAGAAACCTTTCCACGAGCACCCAGGGATGTGCACCCAGCACCACGTGCACGCACACGCAGCTAGAGAAAAGCACCTACCTTTTCACACACTGATGCCTAAGCAAACGCGTGGCCACACACACGCACACATCCGCAAGCGCGCCTACTCCCATCTATTGAGGGAAAGACGGACGAGCTCTTTGGTTGCTCTTCACAGGCTTGTCCCTGATCTATAGCTGAGGGCAAACACTTGTGTGCTTGTGGGAGAGCCTGTGTCTTTCCTGGAAGCGTTTGGGAGTTTTGCTCAGACGCGTGTTTCCTCAAGTTCAAGAATCAAGATCTAGGATACCTGCAGACAGGTGCCTGTTTGTGTGGAGACAGTCTGTTTGAAACTGTGTTCCTCAGCGCCCGCTCTTTCTCCCCGTCGCTCCACACGCCTGGGAGTCCCTTTCTTTCTCTCCACAAGCACGTGTGTTGACTTCGTCGCACATGTGCATCTGCACAAGCGTTGAGCTCAGCAGAGCGTGTCTCTTGACACTTGATGTGCGTTGGCTGTGTCTGCCTGCTCCAGTGAAGAGAGAAACGGGAAATCATCTTGGTAGAGGCAACAAAGCAAAAGCGAGGCAGGATTGACATCTGCTCAACAGAGACGGATTCCCTGCGCTGACACAGTTCACAGTTACACGAGAAGCAATCTGAGCGGTCCGTCGACCGGAGACGTGTTTCCCAAGAGGTCGTTTAGCGAGTGAACAGCAGTGTGCGCGACTTTCAAGAGTGTGCCTGGAAAGTGCCAGAATCACCAGGAGCATCTGTGCAAAAGCTGCTGCCTCTGTGACCGCATTGAGGCACGTTCGCGTGTCTGCGAGTATATAGACGGCTCTTTCGCGTTCACTCCGAGGGAAACGGTCCGCTATTGCTTCTGTGCGCACAGACGCGATTCCCTTGTCTCTTGCGAACACAGGGAACTCTGTGCATCCAAATCTACAGGCTAAGGACGCGTCTGCATATGTTTTGGTGAACAATCGAGTGTGCGTGTTCTGACAGCTGCCTCTATGCAGACGTCTCCACAGAGCCACTTCTGAATGCCCCGCAGCCCAGGACTGAATGGATACACTAACAAGTGCACCGGTGTGAGCAACCACATATGCAGAAGGACGTCTTTCATCTCACAGAAGCGCGAACGTCTTGGCGTTCAAGCACATGGCAGAAACAAGGTGTGAACAGATGAGCTGCTGCTATTTTCTCCGTTCGGCATGCTTCGTTGTAGCTCTCTTGCCGGTCGCCGGCTTAGCGGCTTGCTTTGCGCGACTAGCTCTGGGGAGAGAAGGAGATAGCGCCGGAAACCTCGCCTTTTGCCTTCTTCGGCGCTGGAACCTGGTTGCTGCGCCTTCTCTTTGTCCATGTGCACACACACGATTCCTCAGCGAAAACCATGCAGAAACCTTTCCACGAGCACCCAGGGATGTGCACCCAGCACCACGTGCACGCACACGCAGCTAGAGAAAAGCACCTACCTTTTCACACACTGATGCCTAAGCAAACGCGTGGCCACACACACGCACACATCCGCAAGCGCGCCTACTCCCATCTATTGAGGGAAAGACGGACGAGCAACGTCCTGACAGGCTTGAGGGGAAAAACGTCCGTTGACGGTTGGCGTACTGCACGCCCGCCTACGGGGCTGCAGGGGAATCCACATTTGGAAGGTACCTGAAGATGTGTGCCTGTTCTTGGAGCTCCGCTAGTAGGGTAGCAAAGACACTCGTAGGCAGTACTGAATGCTGCTCCGTGCTACTTCTCCTCCGCTGGCAAATGCTTCACAGTCGCCCGAGGAAAGACGTTTAACAATCGATCTCCAAGAGGAACGAAACACATGATGCCATAAGGCGAAAGAATAGCAGGGCATCTCTTCACAGGCTTGTCCCTGATCTATAGCTGAGGGCAAACACTTGTGTGCTTGTGGGAGAGCCTGTGTCTTTCCTGGAAGCGTTTGGGAGTTTTGCTCAGACGCGTGTTTCCTCAAGTTCAAGAATCAAGATCTAGGATACCTGCAGACAGGTGCCTGTTTGTGTGGAGACAGTCTGTTTGAAACTGTGTTCCTCAGCGCCCGCTCTTTCTCCCCGTCGCTCCACACGCCTGGGAGTCCCTTTCTTTCTCTCCACAAGCACGTGTGTTGACTTCGTCGCACATGTGCATCTGCACAAGCGTTGAGCTCAGCAGAGCGTGTCTCTTGACACTAGATGTGCGTTGGCTGTGTCTGCCTGCTCCAGTGAAGAGAGAAACGGGAAATCATCTTGGTAGAGGCAACAAAGCAAAAGCGAGGCAGGATTGACATCTGCTCAACAGAGACGGATTCCCTGCGCTGACACAGTTCACAGTTACACGAGAAGCAATCTGAGCGGTCCGTCGACCGGAGACGTGTTTCCCAAGAGGTCGTTTAGCGAGTGAACAGCAGTGTGCGCGACTTTCAGGAGTGTGCCTGGAAAGTGCCAGAATCACCAGGAGCATCTGTGCAAAAGCTGCTGCCTCTGTGACCGCATTGAGGCACGTTCGCGTGTCTGCGAGTATATAGACGGCTCTTTCGCGTTCACTCCGAGGGAAACGGTCCGCTATTGCTTCTGTGCGCACAGACGCGATTCCCTTGTCTCTTGCGAACACAGGGAACTCTGTGCATCCAAATCTACAGGCTAAGGACGCGTCTGCATATGTTTTGGTGAACAATCGAGTGTGCGTGTTCTGACAGCTGCCTCTATGCAGACGTCTCCACAGAGCCACTTCTGAATGCCCCGCAGCCCAGGACTGAATGGATACACTAACAAGTGCACCGGTGTGAGCAACCACATATGCAGAAGGACGTCTTTCATCTCACAGAAGCGCGAACGTCTTGGCGTTCAAGCACATGGCAGAAACAAGGTGTGAACAGATGAGCTGCTGCTATTTTCTCCGTTCGGCATGCTTCGTTGTAGCTCTCTTGCCGGTCGCCGGCTTAGCGGCTTGCTTTGCGCGACTAGCTCTGGGGAGAGAAGGAGATAGCGCCGGAAACCTCGCCTTTTGCCTTCTTCGGCGCTGGAACCTGGTTGCTGCGCCTTCTCTTTGTCCATGTGCACACACACGATTCCTCAGCGAAAACCATGCAGAAACCTTTCCACGAGCACCCAGGGATGTGCACCCAGCACCACGTGCACGCACACGCAGCTAGAGAAAAGCACCTACCTTTTCACACACTGATGCCTAAGCAAACGCGTGGCCACACACACGCACACATCCGCAAGCGCGCCTACTCCCATCTATTGAGGGAAAGACGGACGAGCAACGTCCTGACAGGCTTGAGGGGAAAAACGTCCGTTGACGGTTGGCGTACTGCACGCCCGCCTACGGGGCTGCAGGGGAATCCACATTTGGAAGGTACCTGAAGATGTGTGCCTGTTCTTGGAGCTCCGCTAGTAGGGTAGCAAAGACACTCGTAGGCAGTACTGAATGCTGCTCCGTGCTACTTCTCCTCCGCTGGCAAATGCTTCACAGTCGCCCGAGGAAAGACGTTTAACAATCGATCTCCAAGAGGAACGAAACACATGATGCCATAAGGCGAAAGAATAGCAGGGCATCTCTTCACAGGCTTGTCCCTGATCTATAGCTGAGGGCAAACACTTGTGTGCTTGTGGGAGAGCCTGTGTCTTTCCTGGAAGCGTTTGGGAGTTTTGCTCAGACGCGTGTTTCCTCAAGTTCAAGAATCAAGATCTAGGATACCTGCAGACAGGTGCCTGTTTGTGTGGAGACAGTCTGTTTGAAACTGTGTTCCTCAGCGCCCGCTCTTTCTCCCCGTCGCTCCACACGCCTGGGAGTCCCTTTCTTTCTCTCCACAAGCACGTGTGTTGACTTCGTCGCACATGTGCATCTGCACAAGCGTTGAGCTCAGCAGAGCGTGTCTCTTGACACTTGATGTGCGTTGGCTGTGTCTGCCTGCTCCAGTGAAGAGAGAAACGGGAAATCATCTTGGTAGAGGCAACAAAGCAAAAGCGAGGCAGGATTGACATCTGCTCAACAGAGACGGATTCCCTGCGCTGACACAGTTCACAGTTACACGAGAAGCAATCTGAGCGGTCCGTCGACCGGAGACGTGTTTCCCAAGAGGTCGTTTAGCGAGTGAACAGCAGTGTGCGCGACTTTCAGGAGTGTGCCTGGAAAGTGCCAGAATCACCAGGAGCATCTGTGCAAAAGCTGCTGCCTCTGTGACCGCATTGAGGCACGTTCGCGTGTCTGCGAGTATATAGACGGCTCTTTCGCGTTCACTCCGAGGGAAACGGTCCGCTATTGCTTCTGTGCGCACAGACGCGATTCCCTTGTCTCTTGCGAACACAGGGAACTCTGTGCATCCAAATCTACAGGCTAAGGACGCGTCTGCATATGTTTTGGTGAACAATCGAGTGTGCGTGTTCTGACAGCTGCCTCTATGCAGACGTCTCCACAGAGCCACTTCTGAATGCCCCGCAGCCCAGGACTGAATGGATACACTAACAAGTGCACCGGTGTGAGCAACCACATATGCAGAAGGACGTCTTTCATCTCACAGAAGCGCGAACGTCTTGGCGTTCAAGCACATGGCAGAAACAAGGTGTGAACAGATGAGCTGCTGCTATTTTCTCCGTTCGGCATGCTTCGTTGTAGCTCTCTTGCCGGTCGCCGGCTTAGCGGCTTGCTTTGCGCGACTAGCTCTGGGGAGAGAAGGAGATAGCGCCGGAAACCTCGCCTTTTGCCTTCTTCGGCGCTGGAACCTGGTTGCTGCGCCTTCTCTTTGTCCATGTGCACACACACGATTCCTCAGCGAAAACCATGCAGAAACCTTTCCACGAGCACCCAGGGATGTGCACCCAGCACCACGTGCACGCACACGCAGCTAGAGAAAAGCACCTACCTTTTCACACACTGATGCCTAAGCAAACGCGTGGCCACACACACGCACACATCCGCAAGCGCGCCTACTCCCATCTATTGAGGGAAAGACGGACGAGCAACGTCCTGACAGGCTTGAGGGGAAAAACGTCCGTTGACGGTTGGCGTACTGCACGCCCGCCTACGGGGCTGCAGGGGAATCCACATTTGGAAGGTACCTGAAGATGTGTGCCTGTTCTTGGAGCTCCGCTAGTAGGGTAGCAAAGACACTCGTAGGCAGTACTGAATGCTGCTCCGTGCTACTTCTCCTCCGCTGGCAAATGCTTCACAGTCGCCCGAGGAAAGACGTTTAACAATCGATCTCCAAGAGGAACGAAACACATGATGCCATAAGGCGAAAGAATAGCAGGGCATCTCTTCACAGGCTTGTCCCTGATCTATAGCTGAGGGCAAACACTTGTGTGCTTGTGGGAGAGCCTGTGTCTTTCCTGGAAGCGTTTGGGAGTTTTGCTCAGACGCGTGTTTCCTCAAGTTCAAGAATCAAGATCTAGGATACCTGCAGACAGGTGCCTGTTTGTGTGGAGACAGTCTGTTTGAAACTGTGTTCCTCAGCGCCCGCTCTTTCTCCCCGTCGCTCCACACGCCTGGGAGTCCCTTTCTTTCTCTCCACAAGCACGTGTGTTGACTTCGTCGCACATGTGCATCTGCACAAGCGTTGAGCTCAGCAGAGCGTGTCTCTTGACACTTGATGTGCGTTGGCTGTGTCTGCCTGCTCCAGTGAAGAGAGAAACGGGAAATCATCTTGGTAGAGGCAACAAAGCAAAAGCGAGGCAGGATTGACATCTGCTCAACAGAGACGGATTCCCTGCGCTGACACAGTTCACAGTTACACGAGAAGCAATCTGAGCGGTCCGTCGACCGGAGACGTGTTTCCCAAGAGGTCGTTTAGCGAGTGAACAGCAGTGTGCGCGACTTTCAGGAGTGTGCCTGGAAAGTGCCAGAATCACCAGGAGCATCTGTGCAAAAGCTGCTGCCTCTGTGACCGCATTGAGGCACGTTCGCGTGTCTGCGAGTATATAGACGGCTCTTTCGCGTTCACTCCGAGGGAAACGGTCCGCTATTGCTTCTGTGCGCACAGACGCGATTCCCTTGTCTCTTGCGAACACAGGGAACTCTGTGCATCCAAATCTACAGGCTAAGGACGCGTCTGCATATGTTTTGGTGAACAATCGAGTGTGCGTGTTCTGACAGCTGCCTCTATGCAGACGTCTCCACAGAGCCACTTCTGAATGCCCCGCAGCCCAGGACTGAATGGATACACTAACAAGTGCACCGGTGTGAGCAACCACATATGCAGAAGGACGTCTTTCATCTCACAGAAGCGCGAACGTCTTGGCGTTCAAGCACATGGCAGAAACAAGGTGTGAACAGATGAGCTGCTGCTATTTTCTCCGTTCGGCATGCTTCGTTGTAGCTCTCTTGCCGGTCGCCGGCTTAGCGGCTTGCTTTGCGCGACTAGCTCTGGGGAGAGAAGGAGATAGCGCCGGAAACCTCGCCTTTTGCCTTCTTCGGCGCTGGAACCTGGTTGCTGCGCCTTCTCTTTGTCCATGTGCACACACACGATTCCTCAGCGAAAACCATGCAGAAACCTTTCCACGAGCACCCAGGGATGTGCACCCAGCACCACGTGCACGCACACGCAGCTAGAGAAAAGCACCTACCTTTTCACACACTGATGCCTAAGCAAACGCGTGGCCACACACACGCACACATCCGCAAGCGCGCCTACTCCCATCTATTGAGGGAAAGACGGACGAGCAACGTCCTGACAGGCTTGAGGGGAAAAACGTCCGTTGACGGTTGGCGTACTGCACGCCCGCCTACGGGGCTGCAGGGGAATCCACATTTGGAAGGTACCTGAAGATGTGTGCCTGTTCTTGGAGCTCCGCTAGTAGGGTAGCAAAGACACTCGTAGGCAGTACTGAATGCTGCTCCGTGCTACTTCTCCTCCGCTGGCAAATGCTTCACAGTCGCCCGAGGAAAGACGTTTAACAATCGATCTCCAAGAGGAACGAAACACATGATGCCATAAGGCGAAAGAATAGCAGGGCATCTCTTCACAGGCTTGTCCCTGATCTATAGCTGAGGGCAAACACTTGTGTGCTTGTGGGAGAGCCTGTGTCTTTCCTGGAAGCGTTTGGGAGTTTTGCTCAGACGCGTGTTTCCTCAAGTTCAAGAATCAAGATCTAGGATACCTGCAGACAGGTGCCTGTTTGTGTGGAGACAGTCTGTTTGAAACTGTGTTCCTCAGCGCCCGCTCTTTCTCCCCGTCGCTCCACACGCCTGGGAGTCCCTTTCTTTCTCTCCACAAGCACGTGTGTTGACTTCGTCGCACATGTGCATCTGCACAAGCGTTGAGCTCAGCAGAGCGTGTCTCTTGACACTTGATGTGCGTTGGCTGTGTCTGCCTGCTCCAGTGAAGAGAGAAACGGGAAATCATCTTGGTAGAGGCAACAAAGCAAAAGCGAGGCAGGATTGACATCTGCTCAACAGAGACGGATTCCCTGCGCTGACACAGTTCACAGTTACACGAGAAGCAATCTGAGCGGTCCGTCGACCGGAGACGTGTTTCCCAAGAGGTCGTTTAGCGAGTGAACAGCAGTGTGCGCGACTTTCAGGAGTGTGCCTGGAAAGTGCCAGAATCACCAGGAGCATCTGTGCAAAAGCTGCTGCCTCTGTGACCGCATTGAGGCACGTTCGCGTGTCTGCGAGTATATAGACGGCTCTTTCGCGTTCACTCCGAGGGAAACGGTCCGCTATTGCTTCTGTGCGCACAGACGCGATTCCCTTGTCTCTTGCGAACACAGGGAACTCTGTGCATCCAAATCTACAGGCTAAGGACGCGTCTGCATATGTTTTGGTGAACAATCGAGTGTGCGTGTTCTGACAGCTGCCTCTATGCAGACGTCTCCACAGAGCCACTTCTGAATGCCCCGCAGCCCAGGACTGAATGGATACACTAACAAGTGCACCGGTGTGAGCAACCACATATGCAGAAGGACGTCTTTCATCTCACAGAAGCGCGAACGTCTTGGCGTTCAAGCACATGGCAGAAACAAGGTGTGAACAGATGAGCTGCTGCTATTTTCTCCGTTCGGCATGCTTCGTTGTAGCTCTCTTGCCGGTCGCCGGCTTAGCGGCTTGCTTTGCGCGACTAGCTCTGGGGAGAGAAGGAGATAGCGCCGGAAACCTCGCCTTTTGCCTTCTTCGGCGCTGGAACCTGGTTGCTGCGCCTTCTCTTTGTCCATGTGCACACACACGATTCCTCAGCGAAAACCATGCAGAAACCTTTCCACGAGCACCCAGGGATGTGCACCCAGCACCACGTGCACGCACACGCAGCTAGAGAAAAGCACCTACCTTTTCACACACTGATGCCTAAGCAAACGCGTGGCCACACACACGCACACATCCGCAAGCGCGCCTACTCCCATCTATTGAGGGAAAGACGGACGAGCAACGTCCTGACAGGCTTGAGGGGAAAAACGTCCGTTGACGGTTGGCGTACTGCACGCCCGCCTACGGGGCTGCAGGGGAATCCACATTTGGAAGGTACCTGAAGATGTGTGCCTGTTCTTGGAGCTCCGCTAGTAGGGTAGCAAAGACACTCGTAGGCAGTACTGAATGCTGCTCCGTGCTACTTCTCCTCCGCTGGCAAATGCTTCACAGTCGCCCTAGGAAAGACGTTTAACAATCGATCTCCAAGAGGAACGAAACACATGATGCCATAAGGCGAAAGAATAGCAGGGCATCTCTTCACAGGCTTGTCCCTGATCTATAGCTGAGGGCAAACACTTGTGTGCTTGTGGGAGAGCCTGTGTCTTTCCTGGAAGCGTTTGGGAGTTTTGCTCAGGCGCGTGTTTCCTCAAGTTCAAGAATCAAGATGTAGGATACCTGCAGACAGGTGCCTGTTTGTGTGGAGACAGTCTGTTTGAAACTGTGTTCCTCAGCGCCCGCTCTTTCTCCCCGTCGCTCCACACGCCTGGGAGTCCCTTTCTTTCTCTCCACAAGCACGTGTGTTGACTTCGTCGCACATGTGCATCTGCACAAGCGTTGAGCTCAGCATAGCGTGTCTCTTGACACTAGATGTGCGTTGGCTGTGTCTGCCTGCTCCAGTGAAGAGAGAAACGGGAAATCATCTTGGTAGAGGCAACAAAGCAAAAGCGAGGCAGGATTGACATCTGCTCAACAGAGACGGATTCCCTGCGCTGACACAGTTCACAGTTACACGAGAAGCAATCTGAGCGGTCCGTCGACCGGAGACGTGTTTCCCAAGAGGTCGTTTAGCGAGTGAACAGCAGTGTGCGCGACTTTCAGGAGTGTGCCTGGAAAGTGCCAGAATCACCAGGAGCATCTGTGCAAAAGCTGCTGCCTCTGTGACCGCATTGAGGCACGTTCGCGTGTCTGCGAGTATATAGACGGCTCTTTCGCGTTCACTCCGAGGGAAACGGTCCGCTATTGCTTCTGTGCGCACAGACGCGATTCCCTTGTCTCTTGCGAACACAGGGAACTCTGTGCATCCAAATCTACAGGCTAAGGACGCGTCTGCATATGTTTTGGTGAACAATCGAGTGTGCGTGTTCTGACAGCTGCCTCTATGCAGACGTCTCCACAGAGCCACTTCTGAATGCCCCGCAGCCCAGGACTGAATGGATACACTAACAAGTGCACCGGTGTGAGCAACCACATATGCAGAAGGACGTCTTTCATCTCACAGAAGCGCGAACGTCTTGGCGTTCAAGCACATGGCAGAAACAAGGTGTGAACAGATGAGCTGCTGCTATTTTCTCCGTTCGGCATGCTTCGTTGTAGCTCTCTTGCCGGTCGCCGGCTTAGCGGCTTGCTTTGCGCGACTAGCTCTGGGGAGAGAAGGAGATAGCGCCGGAAACCTCGCCTTTTGCCTTCTTCGGCGCTGGAACCTGGTTGCTGCGCCTTCTCTTTGTCCATGTGCACACACACGATTCCTCAGCGAAAACCATGCAGAAACCTTTCCACGAGCACCCAGGGATGTGCACCCAGCACCACGTGCACGCACACGCCACTAGAGAAAAGCACCTACCTTTTCACACACTGATGCCTAAGCAAACGCGTGGCCACACACACGCACACATCCGCAAGCGCGCCTACTCCCATCTATTGAGGGAAAGACGGACGAGCTCTTTGGTTGCTCTTCACAGGCTTGTCCCTGATCTATAGCTGAGGGCAAACACTTGTGTGCTTGTGGGAGAGCCTGTGTCTTTCCTGGAAGCGTTTGGGAGTTTTGCTCAGACGCGTGTTTCCTCAAGTTCAAGAATCAAGATCTAGGATACCTGCAGACAGGTGCCTGTTTGTGTGGAGACAGTCTGTTTGAAACTGTGTTCCTCAGCGCCCGCTCTTTCTCCCCGTCGCTCCACACGCCTGGGAGTCCCTTTCTTTCTCTCCACAAGCACGTGTGTTGACTTCGTCGCACATGTGCATCTGCACAAGCGTTGAGCTCAGCAGAGCGTGTCTCTTGACACTTGATGTGCGTTGGCTGTGTCTGCCTGCTCCAGTGAAGAGAGAAACGGGAAATCATCTTGGCAGAGGCAACAAAGCAAAAGCGAGGCAGGATTGACATCTGCTCAACAGAGACGGATTCCCTGCGCTGACACAGTTCACAGTTACACGAGAAGCAATCTGAGCGGTCCGTCGACCGGAGACGTGTTTCCCAAGAGGTCGTTTAGCGAGTGAACAGCAGTGTGCGCGACTTTCAGGAGTGTGCCTGGAAAGTGCCAGAATCACCAGGAGCATCTGTGCAAAAGCTGCTGCCTCTGTGACCGCATTGAGGCACGTTCGCGTGTCTGCGAGTATATAGACGGCTCTTTCGCGTTCACTCCGAGGGAAACGGTCCGCTATTGCTTCTGTGCGCACAGACGCGATTCCCTTGTCTCTTGCGAACACAGGGAACTCTGTGCATCCAAATCTACAGGCTAAGGACGCGTCTGCATATGTTTTGGTGAACAATCGAGTGTGCGTGTTCTGACAGCTGCCTCTATGCAGACGTCTCCACAGAGCCACTTCTGAATGCCCCGCAGCCCAGGACTGAATGGATACACTAACAAGTGCACCGGTGTGAGCAACCACATATGCAGAAGGACGTCTTTCATCTCACAGAAGCGCGAACGTCTTGGCGTTCAAGCACATGGCAGAAACAAGGTGTGAACAGATGAGCTGCTGCTATTTTCTCCGTTCGGCATGCTTCGTTGTAGCTCTCTTGCCGGTCGCCGGCTTAGCGGCTTGCTTTGCGCGACTAGCTCTGGGGAGAGAAGGAGATAGCGCCGGAAACCTCGCCTTTTGCCTTCTTCGGCGCTGGAACCTGGTTGCTGCGCCTTCTCTTTGTCCATGTGCACACACACGATTCCTCAGCGAAAACCATGCAGAAACCTTTCCACGAGCACCCAGGGATGTGCACCCAGCACCACGTGCACGCACACGCAGCTAGAGAAAAGCACCTACCTTTTCACACACTGATGCCTAAGCAAACGCGTGGCCACACACACGCACACATCCGCAAGCGCGCCTACTCCCATCTATTGAGAGAAAGACGGACGAGCTCTTTGGTTGCTCTTCACAGGCTTGTCCCTGATCTATAGCTGAGGGCAAACACTTGTGTGCTTGTGGGAGAGCCTGTGTCTTTCCTGGAAGCGTTTGGGAGTTTTGCTCAGACGCGTGTTTCCTCAAGTTCAAGAATCAAGATCTAGGATACCTGCAGACAGGTGCCTGTTTGTGTGGAGACAGTCTGTTTGAAACTGTGTTCCTCAGCGCCCGCTCTTTCTCCCCGTCGCTCCACACGCCTGGGAGTCCCTTTCTTTCTCTCCACAAGCACGTGTGTTGACTTCGTCGCACATGTGCATCTGCACAAGCTTTGAGCTCAGCAGAGCGTGTCTCTTGACACTTGATGTGCGTTGGCTGTGTCTGCCTGCTCCAGTGAAGAGAGAAACGGGAAATCATCTTGGTAGAGGCAACAAAGCAAAAGCGAGGCAGGATTGACATCTGCTCAACAGAGACGGATTCCCTGCGCTGACACAGTTCACAGTTACACGAGAAGCAATCTGAGCGGTCCGTCGACCGGAGACGTGTTTCCCAAGAGGTCGTTTAGCGAGTGAACAGCAGTGTGCGCGACTTTCAGGAGTGTGCCTGGAAAGTGCCAGAATCACCAGGAGCATCTGTGCAAAAGCTGCTGCCTCTGTGACCGCATTGAGGCACGTTCGCGTGTCTGCGAGTATATAGACGGCTCTTTCGCGTTCACTCCGAGGGAAACGGTCCGCTATTGCTTCTGTGCGCACAGACGCGATTCCCTTGTCTCTTGCGAACACAGGGAACTCTGTGCATCCAAATCTACAGGCTAAGGACGCGTCTGCATATGTTTTGGTGAACAATCGAGTGTGCGTGTTCTGACAGCTGCCTCTATGCAGACGTCTCCACAGAGCCACTTCTGAATGCCCCGCAGCCCAGGACTGAATGGATACACTAACAAGTGCACCGGTGTGAGCAACCACATATGCAGAAGGACGTCTTTCATCTCACAGAAGCGCGAACGTCTTGGCGTTCAAGCACATGGCAGAAACAAGGTGTGAACAGATGAGCTGCTGCTATTTTCTCCGTTCGGCATGCTTCGTTGTAGCTCTCTTGCCGGTCGCCGGCTTAGCGGCTTGCTTTGCGCGACTAGCTCTGGGGAGAGAAGGAGATAGCGCCGGAAACCTCGCCTTTTGCCTTCTTCGGCGCTGGAACCTGGTTGCTGCGCCTTCTCTTTGTCCATGTGCACACACACGATTCCTCAGCGAAAACCATGCAGAAACCTTTCCACGAGCACCCAGGGATGTGCACCCAGCACCACGTGCACGCACACGCAGCTAGAGAAAAGCACCTACCTTTTCACACACTGATGCCTAAGCAAACGCGTGGCCACACACACGCACACATCCGCAAGCGCGCCTACTCCCATCTATTGAGGGAAAGACGGACGAGCAACGTCCTGACAGGCTTGAGGGGAAAAACGTCCGTTGACGGTTGGCGTACTGCACGCCCGCCTACGGGGCTGCAGGGGAATCCACATTTGGAAGGTACCTGAAGATGTGTGCCTGTTCTTGGAGCTCCGCTAGTAGGGTAGCAAAGACACTCGTAGGCAGTACTGAATGCTGCTCCGTGCTACTTCTCCTCCGCTGGCAAATGCTTCACAGTCGCCCGAGGAAAGACGTTTAACAATCGATCTCCAAGAGGAACGAAACACATGATGCCATAAGGCGAAAGAATAGCAGGGCATCTCTTCACAGGCTTGTCCCTGATCTATAGCTGAGGGCAAACACTTGTGTGCTTGTGGGAGAGCCTGTGTCTTTCCTGGAAGCGTTTGGGAGTTTTGCTCAGACGCGTGTTTCCTCAAGTTCAAGAATCAAGATCTAGGATACCTGCAGACAGGTGCCTGTTTGTGTGGAGACAGTCTGTTTGAAACTGTGTTCCTCAGCGCCCGCTCTTTCTCCCCGTCGCTCCACACGCCTGGGAGTCCCTTTCTTTCTCTCCACAAGCACGTGTGTTGACTTCGTCGCACATGTGCATCTGCACAAGCGTTGAGCTCAGCAGAGCGTGTCTCTTGACACTAGATGTGCGTTGACTGTGTCTGCGTGCTCCAGTGAAGAGAGAAACGGGAAATCATCTTGGTAGAGGCAACAAAGCAAAAGCGAGGCAGGATTGACATCTGCTCAACAGAGACGGATTCCCTGCGCTGACACAGTTCACAGTTACACGAGAAGCAATCTGAGCGGTCCGTCGACCGGAGACGTGTTTCCCAAGAGGTCGTTTAGCGAGTGAACAGCAGTGTGCGCGACTTTCAGGAGTGTGCCTGGAAAGTGCCAGAATCACCAGGAGCATCTGTGCAAAAGCTGCTGCCTCTGTGACCGCATTGAGGCACGTTCCCGTGTCTGCGAGTATATAGACGGCTCTTTCGCGTTCACTCCGAGGGAAACGGTCCGCTATTGCTTCTGTGCGTACAGACGCGATTCCCTTGTCTCTTGCGAACACAGGGAACTCTGTGCATCCAAATCTACAGGCTAAGGACGCGTCTGCCTATGTTTTGGTGAACAATCGAGTGTGCGTGTTCTGACAGCTGCCTCTATGCAGACGTCTCCACAGAGCCACTTCTGAATGCCCCGCAGCCCAGGACTGAATGGATACACTAACAAGTGCACCGGTGTGAGCAACCACATATGCAGAAGGACGTCTTTCATCTCACAGAAGCGCGAACGTCTTGGCGTTCAAGCACATGGCAGAAACAAGGTGTGAACAGATGAGCTGCTGCTATTTTCTCCGTTCGGCATGCTTCGTTGTAGCTCTCTTGCCGGTCGCCGGCTTAGCGGCTTGCTTTGCGCGACTAGCTCTGGGGAGAGAAGGAGATAGCGCCGGAAACCTCGCCTTTTGCCTTCTTCGGCGCTGGAACCTGGTTGCTGCGCCTTCTCTTTGTCCATGTGCACACACACGATTCCTCAGCGAAAACCATGCAGAAACCTTTCCACGAGCACCCAGGGATGTGCACCCAGCACCACGTGCACGCACACGCAGCTAGAGAAAAGCACCTACCTTTTCACACACTGATGCCTAAGCAAACGCGTGGCCACACACACGCACACATCCGCAAGCGCGCCTACTCCCATCTATTGAGGGAAAGACGGACGAGCAACGTCCTGACAGGCTTGAGGGGAAAAACGTCCGTTGACGGTTGGCGTACTGCACGCCCGCCTACGGGGCTGCAGGGGAATCCACATTTGGAAGGTACCTGAAGATGTGTGCCTGTTCTTGGAGCTCCGCTAGTAGGGTAGCAAAGACACTCGTAGGCAGTACTGAATGCTGCTCCGTGCTACTTCTCCTCCGCTGGCAAATGCTTCACAGTCGCCCTAGGAAAGACGTTTAACAATCGATCTCCAAGAGGAACGAAACACATGATGCCATAAGGCGAAAGAATAGCAGGGCATCTCTTCACAGGCTTGTCCCTGATCTATAGCTGAGGGCAAACACTTGTGTGCTTGTGGGAGAGCCTGTGTCTTTCCTGGAAGCGTTTGGGAGTTTTGCTCAGACGCGTGTTTCCTCAAGTTCAAGAATCAAGATCTAGGATACCTGCAGACAGGTGCCTGTTTGTGTGGAGACAGTCTGTTTGAAACTGTGTTCCTCAGCGCCCGCTCTTTCTCCCCGTCGCTCCACACGCCTGGGAGTCCCTTTCTTTCTCTCCACAAGCACGTGTGTTGACTTCGTCGCACATGTGCATCTGCACAAGCGTTGAGCTCAGCAGAGCGTGTCTCTTGACACTTGATGTGCGTTGGCTGTGTCTGCCTGCTCCAGTGAAGAGAGAAACGGGAAATCATCTTGGTAGAGGCAACAAAGCAAAAGCGAGGCAGGATCGACATCTGCTCAACAGAGACGGATTCCCTGCGCTGACACAGTTCACAGTTACACGAGAAGCAATCTGAGCGGTCCGTCGACCGGAGACGTGTTTCCCAAGAGGTCGTTTAGCGAGTGAACAGCAGTGTGCGCGACTTTCAGGAGTGTGCCTGGAAAGTGCCAGAATCACCAGGAGCATCTGTGCAAAAGCTGCTGCCTCTGTGACCGCATTGAGGCACGTTCGCGTGTCTGCGAGTATATAGACGGCTCTTTCGCGTTCACTCCGAGGGAAACGGTCCGCTATTGCTTCTGTGCGCACAGACGCGATTCCCTTGTCTCTTGCGAACACAGGGAACTCTGTGCATCCAAATCTACAGGCTAAGGACGCGTCTGCATATGTTTTGGTGAACAATCGAGTGTGCGTGTTCTGACAGCTGCCTCTATGCAGACGTCTCCACAGAGCCACTTCTGAATGCCCCGCAGCCCAGGACTGAATGGATACACTAACAAGTGCACCGGTGTGAGCAACCACATATGCAGAAGGACGTCTTTCATCTCACAGAAGCGCGAACGTCTTGGCGTTCAAGCACATGGCAGAAACAAGGTGTGAACAGATGAGCTGCTGCTATTTTCTCCGTTCGGCATGCTTCGTTGTAGCTCTCTTGCCGGTCGCCGGCTTAGCGGCTTGCTTTGCGCGACTAGCTCTGGGGAGAGAAGGAGATAGCGCCGGAAACCTCGCCTTTTGCCTTCTTCGGCGCTGGAACCTGGTTGCTGCGCCTTCTCTTTGTCCATGTGCACACACACGATTCCTCAGCGAAAACCATGCAGAAACCTTTCCACGAGCACCCAGGGATGTGCACCCAGCACCACGTGCACGCACACGCAGCTAGAGAAAAGCACCTACCTTTTCACACACTGATGCCTAAGCAAACGCGTGGCCACACACACGCACACATCCGCAAGCGCGCCTACTCCCATCTATTGAGGGAAAGACGGACGAGCAACGTCCTGACAGGCTTGAGGGGAAAAACGTCCGTTGACGGTTGGCGTACTGCACGCCCGCCTACGGGGCTGCAGGGGAATCCACATTTGGAAGGTACCTGAAGATGTGTGCCTGTTCTTGGAGCTCCGCTAGTAGGGTAGCAAAGACACTCGTAGGCAGTACTGAATGCTGCTCCGTGCTACTTCTCCTCCGCTGGCAAATGCTTCACAGTCGCCCTAGGAAAGACGTTTAACAATCGATCTCCAAGAGGAACGAAACACATGATGCCATAAGGCGAAAGAATAGCAGGGCATCTCTTCACAGGCTTGTCCCTGATCTATAGCTGAGGGCAAACACTTGTGTGCTTGTGGGAGAGCCTGTGTCTTTCCTGGAAGCGTTTGGGAGTTTTGCTCAGACGCGTGTTTCCTCAAGTTCAAGAATCAAGATCTAGGATACCTGCAGACAGGTGCCTGTTTGTGTGGAGACAGTCTGTTTGAAACTGTGTTCCTCAGCGCCCGCTCTTTCTCCCCGTCGCTCCACACGCCTGGGAGTCCCTTTCTTTCTCTCCACAAGCACGTGTGTTGACTTCGTCGCACATGTGCATCTGCACAAGCGTTGAGCTCAGCAGAGCGTGTCTCTTGACACTTGATGTGCGTTGGCTGTGTCTGCCTGCTCCAGTGAAGAGAGAAACGGGAAATCATCTTGGTAGAGGCAACAAAGCAAAAGCGAGGCAGGATCGACATCTGCTCAACAGAGACGGATTCCCTGCGCTGACACAGTTCACAGTTACACGAGAAGCAATCTGAGCGGTCCGTCGACCGGAGACGTGTTTCCCAAGAGGTCGTTTAGCGAGTGAACAGCAGTGTGCGCGACTTTCAGGAGTGTGCCTGGAAAGTGCCAGAATCACCAGGAGCATCTGTGCAAAAGCTGCTGCCTCTGTGACCGCATTGAGGCACGTTCGCGTGTCTGCGAGTATATAGACGGCTCTTTCGCGTTCACTCCGAGGGAAACGGTCCGCTATTGCTTCTGTGCGCACAGACGCGATTCCCTTGTCTCTTGCGAACACAGGGAACTCTGTGCATCCAAATCTACAGGCTAAGGACGCGTCTGCATATGTTTTGGTGAACAATCGAGTGTGCGTGTTCTGACAGCTGCCTCTATGCAGACGTCTCCACAGAGCCACTTCTGAATGCCCCGCAGCCCAGGACTGAATGGATACACTAACAAGTGCACCGGTGTGAGCAACCACATATGCAGAAGGACGTCTTTCATCTCACAGAAGCGCGAACGTCTTGGCGTTCAAGCACATGGCAGAAACAAGGTGTGAACAGATGAGCTGCTGCTATTTTCTCCGTTCGGCATGCTTCGTTGTAGCTCTCTTGCCGGTCGCCGGCTTAGCGGCTTGCTTTGCGCGACTAGCTCTGGGGAGAGAAGGAGATAGCGCCGGAAACCTCGCCTTTTGCCTTCTTCGGCGCTGGAACCTGGTTGCTGCGCCTTCTCTTTGTCCATGTGCACACACACGATTCCTCAGCGAAAACCATGCAGAAACCTTTCCACGAGCACCCAGGGATGTGCACCCAGCACCACGTGCACGCACACGCAGCTAGAGAAAAGCACCTACCTTTTCACACACTGAAGCCTAAGCAAACGCGTGGCCACACACACGCACACATCCGCAAGCGCGCCTACTCCCATCTATTGAGGGAAAGACGGACGAGCAACGTCCTGACAGGCTTGAGGGGAAAAACGTCCGTTGACGGTTGGCGTACTGCACGCCCGCCTACGGGGCTGCAGGGGAATCCACATTTGGAAGGTACCTGAAGATGTGTGCCTGTTCTTGGAGCTCCGCTAGTAGGGTAGCAAAGACACTCGTAGGCAGTACTGAATGCTGCTCCGTGCTACTTCTCCTCCGCTGGCAAATGCTTCAGTGTCGCCCGAGGAAAGACGTTTAACAATCGATCTCCAAGAGGAACGAAACACATGATGCCATAAGGCGAAAGAATAGCAGGGCATCTCTTCACAGGCTTGTCCCTGATCTATAGCTGAGGGCAAACACTTGTGTGCTTGTGGGAGAGCCTGTGTCTTTCCTGGAAGCGTTTGGGAGTTTTGCTCAGACGCGTGTTTCCTCAAGTTCAAGAATCAAGATCTAGGATACCTGCAGACAGGTGCCTGTTTGTGTGGAGACAGTCTGTTTGAAACTGTGTTCCTCAGCGCCCGCTCTTTCTCCCCGTCGCTCCACACGCCTGGGAGTCCCTTTCTTTCTCTCCACAAGCACGTGTGTTGACTTCGTCGCACATGTGCATCTGCACAAGCGTTGAGCTCAGCAGAGCGTGTCTCTTGACACTTGATGTGCGTTGGCTGTGTCTGCGTGCTCCAGTGAAGAGAGAAACGGGAAATCATCTTGGTAGAGGCAACAAAGCAAAAGCGAGGCAGGATTGACATCTGCTCAACAGAGACGGATTCCCTGCGCTGACACAGTTCACAGTTACACGAGAAGCAATCTGAGCGGTCCGTCGACCGGAGACGTGTTTCCCAAGAGGTCGTTTAGCGAGTGAACAGCAGTGTGCGCGACTTTCAGGAGTGTGCCTGGAAAGTGCCAGAATCACCAGGAGCATCTGTGCAAAAGCTGCTGCCTCTGTGACCGCATTGAGGCACGTTCGCGTGTCTGCGAGTATATAGACGGCTCTTTCGCGTTCACTCCGAGGGAAACGGTCCGCTATTGCTTCTGTGCGAACAGACGCGATTCCCTTGTCTCTTGCGAACACAGGGAACTCTGTGCATCCAAATCTACAGGCTAAGGACGCGTCTGCATATGTTTTGGTGAACAATCGAGTGTGCGTGTTCTGACAGCTGCCTCTATGCAGACGTCTCCACAGAGCCACTTCTGAATGCCCCGCAGCCCAGGACTGAATGGATACACTAACAAGTGCACCGGTGTGAGCAACCACATATGCAGAAGGACGTCTTTCATCTCACAGAAGCGCGAACGTCTTGGCGTTCAAGCACATGGCAGAAACAAGGTGTGAACAGATGAGCTGCTGCTATTTTCTCCGTTCGGCATGCTTCGTTGTAGCTCTCTTGCCGGTCGCCGGCTTAGCGGCTTGCTTTGCGCGACTAGCTCTGGGGAGAGAAGGAGATAGCGCCGGAAACCTCGCCTTTTGCCTTCTTCGGCGCTGGAACCTGGTTGCTGCGCCTTCTCTTTGTCCATGTGCACACACACGATTCCTCAGCGAAAACCATGCAGAAACCTTTCCACGAGCACCCAGGGATGTGCACCCAGCACCACGTGCACGCACACGCAGCTAGAGAAAAGCACCTACCTTTTCACACACTGATGCCTAAGCAAACGCGTGGCCACACACACGCACACATCCGCAAGCGCGCCTACTCCCATCTACTGAGAGAAAGACGGACGAGCTCTTTGGTTGCTCTTCACAGGCTTGTCCCTGATCTATAGCTGAGGGCAAACACTTGTGTGCTTGTGGGAGAGCCTGTGTCTTTCCTGGAAGCGTTTGGGAGTTTTGCTCAGACGCGTGTTTCCTCAAGTTCAAGAATCAAGATCTAGGATACCTGCAGACAGGTGCCTGTTTGTGTGGAGACAGTCTGTTTGAAACTGTGTTCCTCAGCGCCCGCTCTTTCTCCCCGTCGCTCCACACGCCTGGGAGTCCCTTTCTTTCTCTCCACAAGCACGTGTGTTGACTTCGTCGCACATGTGCATCTGCACAAGCGTTGAGCTCAGCAGAGCGTGTCTCTTGACACTTGATGTGCGTTGGCTGTGTCTGCCTGCTCCAGTGAAGAGAGAAACGGGAAATCATCTTGGTAGAGGCAACAAAGCAAAAGCGAGGCAGGATTGACATCTGCTCAACAGAGACGGATTCCCTGCGCTGACACAGTTCACAGTTACACGAGAAGCAATCTGAGCGGTCCGTCGACCGGAGACGTGTTTCCCAAGAGGTCGTTTAGCGAGTGAACAGCAGTGTGCGCGACTTTCAGGAGTGTGCCTGGAAAGTGCCAGAATCACCAGGAGCATCTGTGCAAAAGCTGCTGCCTCTGTGACCGCATTGAGGCACGTTCGCGTGTCTGCGAGTATATAGACGGCTCTTTCGCGTTCACTCCGAGGGAAACGGTCCGCTATTGCTTCTGTGCGCACAGACGCGATTCCCTTGTCTCTTGCGAACACAGGGAACTCTGTGCATCCAAATCTACAGGCTAAGGACGCGTCTGCATATGTTTTGGTGAACAATCGAGTGTGCGTGTTCTGACAGCTGCCTCTATGCAGACGTCTCCACAGAGCCACTTCTGAATGCCCCGCAGCCCAGGACTGAATGGATACACTAACAAGTGCACCGGTGTGAGCAACCACATATGCAGAAGGACGTCTTTCATCTCACAGAAGCGCGAACGTCTTGGCGTTCAAGCACATGGCAGAAACAAGGTGTGAACAGATGAGCTGCTGCTATTTTCTCCGTTCGGCATGCTTCGTTGTAGCTCTCTTGCCGGTCGCCGGCTTAGCGGCTTGCTTTGCGCGACTAGCTCTGGGGAGAGAAGGAGATAGCGCCGGAAACCTCGCCTTTTGCCTTCTTCGGCGCTGGAACCTGGTTGCTGCGCCTTCTCTTTGTCCATGTGCACACACACGATTCCTCAGCGAAAACCATGCAGAAACCTTTCCACGAGCACCCAGGGATGTGCACCCAGCACCACGTGCACGCACACGCAGCTAGAGAAAAGCACCTACCTTTTCACACACTGATGCCTAAGCAAACGCGTGGCCACACACACGCACACATCCGCAAGCGCGCCTACTCCCATCTATTGAGGGAAAGACGGACGAGCAACGTCCTGACAGGCTTGAGGGGAAAAACGTCCGTTGACGGTTGGCGTACTGCACGCCCGCCTACGGGGCTGCAGGGGAATCCACATTTGGAAGGTACCTGAAGATGTGTGCCTGTTCTTGGAGCTCCG
Organism: Patagioenas fasciata; assembly: GCF_037038585.1. NCBI lineage: Eukaryota > Metazoa > Chordata > Aves > Columbiformes > Columbidae > Patagioenas > Patagioenas fasciata. The sequence continues at coordinate 73,517 of NW_027288553.1, read as the reverse complement.
CTAGTAGGGTAGCAAAGACACTCGTAGGCAGTACTGAATGCTGCTCCGTGCTACTTCTCCTCCGCTGGCAAATGCTTCACAGTCGCCCGAGGAAAGACCTTTAACAATCGATCTCCAAGAGGAACGAAACACATGATGCCATAAGGCGAAAGAATAGCAGGGCATCTCTTCACAGGCTTGTCCCTGATCTATAGCTGAGGGCAAACACTTGTGTGCTTGTGGGAGAGCCTGTGTCTTTCCTGGAAGCGTTTGGGAGTTTTGCTCAGACGTGTGTTTCCTCAAGTTCAAGAATCAAGATCTAGGATACCTGCAGACAGGTGCCTGTTTGTGTGGAGACAGTCTGTTTGAAACTGTGTTCCTCAGCGCCCGCTCTTTCTCCCCGTCACTCCACACGCCTGGGAGTCCCTTTCTTTCTCTCCACAAGCACGTGTGTTGACTTCGTCGCACATGTGCATCTGCACAAGCGTTGAGCTCAGCAGAGCGTGTCTCTTGACACTTGATGTGCGTTGGCTGTGTCTGCCTGCTCCAGTGAAGAGAGAAACGGGAAATCATCTTGGTAGAGGCAACAAAGCAAAAGCGAGGCAGGATTGACATCTGCTCAACAGAGACGGATTCCCTGCGCTGACACAGTTCACAGTTACACGAGAAGCAATCTGAGCGGTCCGTCGACCGGAGACGTGTTTCCCAAGAGGTCGTTTAGCGAGTGAACAGCAGTGTGCGCGACTTTCAGGAGTGTGCCTGGAAAGTGCCAGAATCACCAGGAGCATCTGTGCAAAAGCTGCTGCCTCTGTGACCGCATTGAGGCACGTTCGCGTGTCTGCGAGTATATAGACGGCTCTTTCGCGTTCACTCCGAGGGAAACGGTCCGCTATTGCTTCTGTGCGCACAGACGCGATTCCCTTGTCTCTTGCGAACACAGGGAACTCTGTGCATCCAAATCTACAGGCTAAGGACGCGTCTGCATATGTTTTGGTGAACAATCGAGTGTGCGTGTTCTGACAGCTGCCTCTATGCAGACGTCTCCACAGAGCCACTTCTGAATGCCCCGCAGCCCAGGACTGAATGGATACACTAACAAGTGCACCGGTGTGAGCAACCACATATGCAGAAGGACGTCTTTCATCTCACAGAAGCGCGAACGTCTTGGCGTTCAAGCACATGGCAGAAACAAGGTGTGAACAGATGAGCTGCTGCTATTTTCTCCGTTCGGCATGCTTCGTTGTAGCTCTCTTGCCGGTCGCCGGCTTAGCGGCTTGCTTTGCGCGACTAGCTCTGGGGAGAGAAGGAGATAGCGCCGGAAACCTCGCCTTTTGCCTTCTTCGGCGCTGGAACCTGGTTGCTGCGCCTTCTCTTTGTCCATGTGCACACACACGATTCCTCAGCGAAAACCATGCAGAAACCTTTCCACGAGCACCCAGGGATGTGCACCCAGCACCACGTGCACGCACACGCAGCTAGAGAAAAGCACCTACCTTTTCACACACTGATGCCTAAGCAAACGCGTGGCCACACACACGCACACATCCGCAAGCGCGCCTACTCCCATCTATTGAGGGAAAGACGGACGAGCAACGTCCTGACAGGCTTGAGGGGAAAAACGTCCGTTGACGGTTGGCGTACTGCACGCCCGCCTACGGGGCTGCAGGGGAATCCACATTTGGAAGGTACCTGAAGATGTGTGCCTGTTCTTGGAGCTCCGCTAGTAGGGTAGCAAAGACACTCGTAGGCAGTACTGAATGCTGCTCCGTGCTACTTCTCCTCCGCTGGCAAATGCTTCACAGTCGCCCGAGGAAAGACGTTTAACAATCGATCTCCAAGAGGAACGAAACACATGATGCCATAAGGCGAAAGAATAGCAGGGCATCTCTTCACAGGCTTGTCCCTGATCTATAGCTGAGGGCAAACACTTGTGTGCTTGTGGGAGAGCCTGTGTCTTTCCTGGAAGCGTTTGGGAGTTTTGCTCAGACGCGTGTTTCCTCAAGTTCAAGAATCAAGATCTAGGATACCTGCAGACAGGTGCCTGTTTGTGTGGAGACAGTCTGTTTGAAACTGTGTTCCTCAGCGCCCGCTCTTTCTCCCCGTCGCTCCACACGCCTGGGAGTCCCTTTCTTTCTCTCCACAAGCACGTGTGTTGACTTCGTCGCACATGTGCATCTGCACAAGCGTTGAGCTCAGCATAGCGTGTCTCTTGACACTTGATGTGCGTTGGCTGTGTCTGCCTGCTCCAGTGAAGAGAGAAACGGGAAATCATCTTGGTAGAGGCAACAAAGCAAAAGCGAGGCAGGATTGACATCTGCTCAACAGAGACGGATTCCCTGCGCTGACACAGTTCACAGTTACACGAGAAGCAATCTGAGCGGTCTGTCGACCGGAGACGTGTTTCCCAAGAGGTCGTTTAGCGAGTGAACAGCAGTGTGCGCGACTTTCAGGAGTGTGCCTGGAAAGTGCCAGAATCACCAGGAGCATCTGTGCAAAAGCTGCTGCCTCTGTGACCGCATTGAGGCACGTTCCCGTGTCTGCGAGTATATAGACGGCTCTTTCGCGTTCACTCCGAGGGAAACGGTCCGCTATTGCTTCTGTGCGTACAGACGCGATTCCCTTGTCTCTTGCGAACACAGGGAACTCTGTGCATCCAAATCTACAGGCTAAGGACGCGTCTGCATATGTTTTGGTGAACAATCGAGTGTGCGTGTTCTGACAGCTGCCTCTATGCAGACGTCTCCACAGAGCCACTTCTGAATGCCCCGCAGCCCAGGACTGAATGGATACACTAACAAGTGCACCGGTGTGAGCAACCACATATGCAGAAGGACGTCTTTCATCTCACAGAAGCGCGAACGTCTTGGCGTTCAAGCACATGGCAGAAACAAGGTGTGAACAGATGAGCTGCTGCTATTTTCTCCGTTCGGCATGCTTCGTTGTAGCTCTCTTGCCGGTCGCCGGCTTAGCGGCTTGCTTTGCGCGACTAGCTCTGGGGAGAGAAGGAGATAGCGCCGGAAACCTCGCCTTTTGCCTTCTTCGGCGCTGGAACCTGGTTGCTGCGCCTTCTCTTTGTCCATGTGCACACACACGATTCCTCAGCGAAAACCATGCAGAAACCTTTCCACGAGCACCCAGGGATGTGCACCCAGCACCACGTGCACGCACACGCAGCTAGAGAAAAGCACCTACCTTTTCACACACTGATGCCTAAGCAAACGCGTGGCCACACACACGCACACATCCGCAAGCGCGCCTACTCCCATCTATTGAGGGAAAGACGGACGAGCAACGTCCTGACAGGCTTGAGGGGAAAAACGTCCGTTGACGGTTGGCGTACTGCACGCCCGCCTACGGGGCTGCAGGGGAATCCACATTTGGAAGGTACCTGAAGATGTGTGCCTGTTCTTGGAGCTCCGCTAGTAGGGTAGCAAAGACACTCGTAGGCAGTACTGAATGCTGCTCCGTGCTACTTCTCCTCCGCTGGCAAATGCTTCACAGTCGCCCGAGGAAAGACGTTTAACAATCGATCTCCAAGAGGAACGAAACACATGATGCCATAAGGCGAAAGAATAGCAGGGCATCTCTTCACAGGCTTGTCCCTGATCTATAGCTGAGGGCAAACACTTGTGTGCTTGTGGGAGAGCCTGTGTCTTTCCTGGAAGCGTTTGGGAGTTTTGCTCAGACGCGTGTTTCCTCAAGTTCAAGAATCAAGATCTAGGATACCTGCAGACAGGTGCCTGTTTGTGTGGAGACAGTCTGTTTGAAACTGTGTTCCTCAGCGCCCGCTCTTTCTCCCCGTCGCTCCACACGCCTGGGAGTCCCTTTCTTTCTCTCCACAAGCACGTGTGTTGACTTCGTCGCACATGTGCATCTGCACAAGCGTTGAGCTCAGCAGAGCGTGTCTCTTGACACTTGATGTGCGTTGGCTGTGTCTGCCTGCTCCAGTGAAGAGAGAAACGGGAAATCATCTTGGTAGAGGCAACAAAGCAAAAGCGAGGCAGGATTGACATCTGCTCAACAGAGACGGATTCCCTGCGCTGACACAGTTCACAGTTACACGAGAAGCAATCTGAGCGGTCCGTCGACCGGAGACGTGTTTCCCAAGAGGTCGTTTAGCGAGTGAACAGCAGTGTGCGCGACTTTCAGGAGTGTGCCTGGAAAGTGCCAGAATCACCAGGAGCATCTGTGCAAAAGCTGCTGCCTCTGTGACCGCATTGAGGCACGTTCGCGTGTCTGCGAGTATATAGACGGCTCTTTCGCGTTCACTCCGAGGGAAACGGTCCGCTATTGCTTCTGTGCGCACAGACGCGATTCCCTTGTCTCTTGCGAACACAGGGAACTCTGTGCATCCAAATCTACAGGCTAAGGACGCGTCTGCATATGTTTTGGTGAACAATCGAGTGTGCGTGTTCTGACAGCTGCCTCTATGCAGACGTCTCCACAGAGCCACTTCTGAATGCCCCGCAGCCCAGGACTGAATGGATACACTAACAAGTGCACCGGTGTGAGCAACCACATATGCAGAAGGACGTCTTTCATCTCACAGAAGCGCGAACGTCTTGGCGTTCAAGCACATGGCAGAAACAAGGTGTGAACAGATGAGCTGCTGCTATTTTCTCCGTTCGGCATGCTTCGTTGTAGCTCTCTTGCCGGTCGCCGGCTTAGCGGCTTGCTTTGCGCGACTAGCTCTGGGGAGAGAAGGAGATAGCGCCGGAAACCTCGCCTTTTGCCTTCTTCGGCGCTGGAACCTGGTTGCTGCGCCTTCTCTTTGTCCATGTGCACACACACGATTCCTCAGCGAAAACCATGCAGAAACCTTTCCACGAGCACCCAGGGATGTGCACCCAGCACCACGTGCACGCACACGCAGCTAGAGAAAAGCACCTACCTTTTCACACACTGATGCCTAAGCAAACGCGTGGCCACACACACGCACACATCCGCAAGCGCGCCTACTCCCATCTATTGAGGGAAAGACGGACGAGCAACGTCCTGACAGGCTTGAGGGGAAAAACGTCCGTTGACGGTTGGCGTACTGCACGCCCGCCTACGGGGCTGCAGGGGAATCCACATTTGGAAGGTACCTGAAGATGTGTGCCTGTTCTTGGAGCTCCGCTAGTAGGGTAGCAAAGACACTCGTAGGCAGTACTGAATGCTGCTCCATGCTACTTCTCCTCCGCTGGCAAATGCTTCACAGTCGCCCGAGGAAAGACGTTTAACAATCGATCTCCAAGAGGAACGAAACACATGATGCCATAAGGCGAAAGAATAGCAGGGCATCTCTTCACAGGCTTGTCCCTGATCTATAGCTGAGGGCAAACACTTGTGTGCTTGTGGGAGAGCCTGTGTCTTTCCTGGAAGCGTTTGGGAGTTTTGCTCAGACGCGTGTTTCCTCAAGTTCAAGAATCAAGATCTAGGATACCCGCAGACAGGTGCCTGTTTGTGTGGAGACAGTCTGTTTGAAACTGTGTTCCTCAGCGCCCGCTCTTTCTCCCCGTCGCTCCACACGCCTGGGAGTCCCTTTCTTTCTCTCCACAAGCACGTGTGTTGACTTCGTCGCACATGTGCATCTGCACAAGCGTTGAGCTCAGCAGAGCGTGTCTCTTGACACTTGATGTGCGTTGGCTGTGTCTGCCTGCTCCAGTGAAGAGAGAAACGGGAAATCATCTTGGTAGAGGCAACAAAGCAAAAGCGAGGCAGGATTGACATCTGCTCAACAGAGACGGATTCCCTGCGCTGACACAGTTCACAGTTACACGAGAAGCAATCTGAGCGGTCCGTCGACCGGAGACGTGTTTCCCAAGAGGTCGTTTAGCGAGTGAACAGCAGTGTGCGCGACTTTCAGGAGTGTGCCTGGAAAGTGCCAGAATCACCAGGAGCATCTGTGCAAAAGCTGCTGCCTCTGTGACCGCATTGAGGCACGTTCCCGTGTCTGCGAGTATATAGACGGCTCTTTCGCGTTCACTCCGAGGGAAACGGTCCGCTATTGCTTCTGTGCGTACAGACGCGATTCCCTTGTCTCTTGCGAACACAGGGAACTCTGTGCATCCAAATCTACAGGCTAAGGACGCGTCTGCATATGTTTTGGTGAACAATCGAGTGTGCGTGTTCTGACAGCTGCCTCTATGCAGACGTCTCCACAGAGCCACTTCTGAATGCCCCGCAGCCCAGGACTGAATGGATACACTAACAAGTGCACCGGTGTGAGCAACCACATATGCAGAAGGACGTCTTTCATCTCACAGAAGCGCGAACGTCTTGGCGTTCAAGCACATGGCAGAAACAAGGTGTGAACAGATGAGCTGCTGCTATTTTCTCCGTTCGGCATGCTTCGTTGTAGCTCTCTTGCCGGTCGCCGGCTTAGCGGCTTGCTTTGCGCGACTAGCTCTGGGGAGAGAAGGAGATAGCGCCGGAAACCTCGCCTTTTGCCTTCTTCGGCGCTGGAACCTGGTTGCTGCGCCTTCTCTTTGTCCATGTGCACACACACGATTCCTCAGCGAAAACCATGCAGAAACCTTTCCACGAGCACCCAGGGATGTGCACCCAGCACCACGTGCACGCACACGCAGCTAGAGAAAAGCACCTACCTTTTCACACACTGATGCCTAAGCAAACGCGTGGCCACACACACGCACACATCCGCAAGCGCGCCTACTCCCATCTATTGAGGGAAAGACGGACGAGCAACGTCCTGACAGGCTTGAGGGGAAAAACGTCCGTTGACGGTTGGCGTACTGCACGCCCGCCTACGGGGCTGCAGGGGAATCCACATTTGGAAGGTACCTGAAGATGTGTGCCTGTTCTTGGAGCTCCGCTAGTAGGGTAGCAAAGACACTCGTAGGCAGTACTGAATGCTGCTCCATGCTACTTCTCCTCCGCTGGCAAATGCTTCACAGTCGCCCGAGGAAAGACGTTTAACAATCGATCTCCAAGAGGAACGAAACACATGATGCCATAAGGCGAAAGAATAGCAGGGCATCTCTTCACAGGCTTGTCCCTGATCTATAGCTGAGGGCAAACACTTGTGTGCTTGTGGGAGAGCCTGTGTCTTTCCTGGAAGCGTTTGGGAGTTTTGCTCAGACGCGTGTTTCCTCAAGTTCAAGAATCAAGATCTAGGATACCCGCAGACAGGTGCCTGTTTGTGTGGAGACAGTCTGTTTGAAACTGTGTTCCTCAGCGCCCGCTCTTTCTCCCCGTCGCTCCACACGCCTGGGAGTCCCTTTCTTTCTCTCCACAAGCACGTGTGTTGACTTCGTCGCACATGTGCATCTGCACAAGCGTTGAGCTCAGCAGAGCGTGTCTCTTGACACTTGATGTGCGTTGGCTGTGTCTGCCTGCTCCAGTGAAGAGAGAAACGGGAAATCATCTTGGTAGAGGCAACAAAGCAAAAGCGAGGCAGGATTGACATCTGCTCAACAGAGACGGATTCCCTGCGCTGACACAGTTCACAGTTACACGAGAAGCAATCTGAGCGGTCCGTCGACCGCAGACGTGTTTCCCAAGAGGTCGTTTAGCGAGTGAACAGCAGTGTGCGCGACTTTCAGGAGTGTGCCTGGAAAGTGCCAGAATCACCAGGAGCATCTGTGCAAAAGCTGCTGCCTCTGTGACCGCATTGAGGCACGTTCGCGTGTCTGCGAGTATATAGACGGCTCTTTCGCGTTCACTCCGAGGGCAACGGTCCGCTATTGCTTCTGTGCGTACAGACGCGATTCCCTTGTCTCTTGCGAACACAGGGAACTCTGTGCATCCAAATCTACAGGCTAAGGACGCGTCTGCGTATGTTTTGGTGAACAATCGAGTGTGCGTGTTCTGACAGCTGCCTCTATGCAGACGTCTCCACAGAGCCACTTCTGAATGCCCCGCAGCCCAGGACTGAATGGATACACTAACAAGTGCACCGGTGTGAGCAACCACATATGCAGAAGGACGTCTTTCATCTCACAGAAGCGCGAACGTCTTGGCGTTCAAGCACATGGCAGAAACAAGGTGTGAACAGATGAGCTGCTGCTATTTTCTCCGTTCGGCATGCTTCGTTGTAGCTCTCTTGCCGGTCGCCGGCTTAGCGGCTTGCTTTGCGCGACTAGCTCTGGGGAGAGAAGGAGATAGCGCCGGAAACCTCGCCTTTTGCCTTCTTCGGCGCTGGAACCTGGTTGCTGCGCCTTCTCTTTGTCCATGTGCACACACACGATTCCTCAGCGAAAACCATGCAGAAACCTTTCCACGAGCACCCAGGGATGTGCACCCAGCACCACGTGCACGCACACGCAGCTAGAGAAAAGCACCTACCTTTTCACACACTGATGCCTAAGCAAACGCGTGGCCACACACACGCACACATCCGCAAGCGCGCCTACTCCCATCTATTGAGGGAAAGACGGACGAGCAACGTCCTGACAGGCTTGAGGGGAAAAACGTCCGTTGACGGTTGGCGTACTGCACGCCCGCCTACGGGGCTGCAGGGGAATCCACATTTGGAAGGTACCTGAAGATGTGTGCCTGTTCTTGGAGCTCCGCTAGTAGGGTAGCAAAGACACTCGTAGGCAGTACTGAATGCTGCTCCGTGCTACTTCTCCTCCGCTGGCAAATGCTTCACAGTCGCCCTAGGAAAGACGTTTAACAATCGATCTCCAAGAGGAACGAAACACATGATGCCATAAGGCGAAAGAATAGCAGGGCATCTCTTCACAGGCTTGTCCCTGATCTATAGCTGAGGGCAAACACTTGTGTGCTTGTGGGAGAGCCTGTGTCTTTCCTGGAAGCGTTTGGGAGTTTTGCTCAGACGCGTGTTTCCTCAAGTTCAAGAATCAAGATCTAGGATACCTGCAGACAGGTGCCTGTTTGTGTGGAGACAGTCTGTTTGAAACTGTGTTCCTCAGCGCCCGCTCTTTCTCCCCGTCGCTCCACACGCCTGGGAGTCCCTTTCTTTCTCTCCACAAGCACGTGTGTTGACTTCGTCGCACATGTGCATCTGCACAAGCGTTGAGCTCAGCAGAGCGTGTCTCTTGACACTTGATGTGCGTTGGCTGTGTCTGCCTGCTCCAGTGAAGAGAGAAACGGGAAATCATCTTGGTAGAGGCAACAAAGCAAAAGCGAGGCAGGATTGACATCTGCTCAACAGAGACGGATTCCCTGCGCTGACACAGTTCACAGTTACACGAGAAGCAATCTGAGCGGTCCGTCGACCGGAGACGTGTTTCCCAAGAGGTCGTTTAGCGAGTGAACAGCAGTGTGCGCGACTTTCAGGAGTGTGCCTGGAAAGTGCCAGAATCACCAGGAGCATCTGTGCAAAAGCTGCTGCCTCTGTGACCGCATTGAGGCACGTTCGCGTGTCTGCGAGTATATAGACGGCTCTTTCGCGTTCACTCCGAGGGAAACGGTCCGCTATTGCTTCTGTGCGCACAGACGCGATTCCCTTGTCTCTTGCGAACACAGGGAACTCTGTGCATCCAAATCTACAGGCTAAGGACGCGTCTGCATATGTTTTGGTGAACAATCGAGTGTGCGTGTTCTGACAGCTGCCTCTATGCAGACGTCTCCACAGAGCCACTTCTGAATGCCCCGCAGCCCAGGACTGAATGGATACACTAACAAGTGCACCGGTGTGAGCAACCACATATGCAGAAGGACGTCTTTCATCTCACAGAAGCGCGAACGTCTTGGCGTTCAAGCACATGGCAGAAACAAGGTGTGAACAGATGAGCTGCTGCTATTTTCTCCGTTCGGCATGCTTCGTTGTAGCTCTCTTGCCGGTCGCCGGCTTAGCGGCTTGCTTTGCGCGACTAGCTCTGGGGAGAGAAGGAGATAGCGCCGGAAACCTCGCCTTTTGCCTTCTTCGGCGCTGGAACCTGGTTGCTGCGCCTTCTCTTTGTCCATGTGCACACACACGATTCCTCAGCGAAAACCATGCAGAAACCTTTCCACGAGCACCCAGGGATGTGCACCCAGCACCACGTGCACGCACACGCAGCTAGAGAAAAGCACCTACCTTTTCACACACTGATGCCTAAGCAAACGCGTGGCCACACACACGCACACATCCGCAAGCGCGCCTACTCCCATCTATTGAGAGAAAGACGGACGAGCTCTTTGGTTGCTCTTCACAGGCTTGTCCCTGATCTATAGCTGAGGGCAAACACTTGTGTGCTTGTGGGAGAGCCTGTGTCTTTCCTGGAAGCGTTTGGGAGTTTTGCTCAGACGCGTGTTTCCTCAAGTTCAAGAATCAAGATCTAGGATACCTGCAGACAGGTGCCTGTTTGTGTGGAGACAGTCTGTTTGAAACTGTGTTCCTCAGCGCCCGCTCTTTCTCCCCGTCGCTCCACACGCCTGGGAGTCCCTTTCTTTCTCTCCACAAGCACGTGTGTTGACTTCGTCGCACATGTGCATCTGCACAAGCGTTGAGCTCAGCAGAGCGTGTCTCTTGACACTTGATGTGCGTTGGCTGTGTCTGCCTGCTCCAGTGAAGAGAGAAACGGGAAATCATCTTGGTAGAGGCAACAAAGCAAAAGCGAGGCAGGATTGACATCTGCTCAACAGAGACGGATTCCCTGCGCTGACACAGTTCACAGTTACACGAGAAGCAATCTGAGCGGTCCGTCGACCGGAGACGTGTTTCCCAAGAGGTCATTTAGCGAGTGAACAGCAGTGTGCGCGACTTTCAGGAGTGTGCCTGGAAAGTGCCAGAATCACCAGGAGCATCTGTGCAAAAGCTGCTGCCTCTGTGACCGCATTGAGGCACGTTCGCGTGTCTGCGAGTATATAGACGGCTCTTTCGCGTTCACTCCGAGGGAAACGGTCCGCTATTGCTTCTGTGCGCACAGACGCGATTCCCTTGTCTCTTGCGAACACAGGGAACTCTGTGCATCCAAATCTACAGGCTAAGGACGCGTCTGCATATGTTTTGGTGAACAATCGAGTGTGCGTGTTCTGACAGCTGCCTCTATGCAGACGTCTCCACAGAGCCACTTCTGAATGCCCCGCAGCCCAGGACTGAATGGATACACTAACAAGTGCACCGGTGTGAGCAACCACATATGCAGAAGGACGTCTTTCATCTCACAGAAGCGCGAACGTCTTGGCGTTCAAGCACATGGCAGAAACAAGGTGTGAACAGATGAGCTGCTGCTATTTTCTCCGTTCGGCATGCTTCGTTGTAGCTCTCTTGCCGGTCGCCGGCTTAGCGGCTTGCTTTGTGCGACTAGCTCTGGGGAGAGAAGGAGATAGCGCCGGAAACCTCGCCTTTTGCCTTCTTCGGCGCTGGAACCTGGTTGCTGCGCCTTCTCTTTGTCCATGTGCACACACACGATTCCTCAGCGAAAACCATGCAGAAACCTTTCCACGAGCACCCAGGGATGTGCACCCAGCACCACGTGCACGCACACGCAGCTAGAGAAAAGCACCTACCTTTTCACACACTGATGCCTAAGCAAACGCGTGGCCACACACACGCACACATCCGCAAGCGCGCCTACTCCCATCTATTGAGGGAAAGACGGACGAGCAACGTCCTGACAGGCTTGAGGGGAAAAACGTCCGTTGACGGTTGGCGTACTGCACGCCCGCCTACGGGGCTGCAGGGGAATCCACATTTGGAAGGTACCTGAAGATGTGTGCCTGTTCTTGGAGCTCCGCTAGTAGGGTAGCAAAGACACTCGTAGGCAGTACTGAATGCTGCTCCGTGCTACTTCTCCTCCGCTGGCAAATGCTTCACAGTCGCCCTAGGAAAGACGTTTAACAATCATCTCCAAGAGGAACGAAACACATGATGCCATAAGGCGAAAGAATAGCAGGGCATCTCTTCACAGGCTTGTCCCTGATCTATAGCTGAGGGCAAACACTTGTGTGCTTGTGGGAGAGCCTGTGTCTTTCCTGGAAGCGTTTGGGAGTTTTGCTCAGACGCGTGTTTCCTCAAGTTCAAGAATCAAGATCTAGGATACCTGCAGACAGGTGCCTGTTTGTGTGGAGACAGTCTGTTTGAAACTGTGTTCCTCAGCGCCCGCTCTTTCTCCCCATCGCTCCACACGCCTGGGAGTCCCTTTCTTTCTCTCCACAAGCACGTGTGTTGACTTCGTCGCACATGTGCATCTGCACAAGCGTTGAGCTCAGCAGAGCGTGTCTCTTGACACTTGATGTGCGTTGGCTGTGTCTGCGTGCTCCAGTGAAGAGAGAAACGGGAAATCATCTTGGTAGAGGCAACAAAGCAAAAGTGAGGCAGGATCGACATCTGCTCAACAGAGACGGATTCCCTGCGCTGACACAGTTCACAGTTACACGAGAAGCAATCTGAGCGGTCCGTCGACCGGAGACGTGTTTCCCAAGAGGTCGTTTAGCGAGTGAACAGCAGTGTGCGCGACTTTCAGGAGTGTGCCTGGAAAGTGCCAGAATCACCAGGAGCATCTGTGCAAAAGCTGCCGCCTCTGTGACCGCATTGAGGCACGTTCCCGTGTCTGCGAGTATATAGACGGCTCTTTCGCGTTCACTCCGAGGGAAACGGTCCGCTATTGCTTCTGTGCGTACAGACGCGATTCCCTTGTCTCTTGCGAACACAGGGAACTCTGTGCATCCAAATCTACAGGCTAAGGACGCGTCTGCATATGTTTTGGTGAACAATCGAGTGTGCGTGTTCTGACAGCTGCCTCTATGCAGACGTCTCCACAGAGCCACTTCTGAATGCCCCGCAGCCCCGGACTGAATGGATACACTAACAAGTGCACCGGTGTGAGCAACCACATATGCAGAAGGACGTCTTTCATCTCACAGAAGCGCGAACGTCTTGGCGTTCAAGCACATGGCAGAAACAAGGTGTGAACAGATGAGCTGCTGCTATTTTCTCCGTTCGGCATGCTTCGTTGTAGCTCTCTTGCCGGTCGCCGGCTTAGCGGCTTGCTTTGCGCGACTAGCTCTGGGGAGAGAAGGAGATAGCGCCGGAAACCTCGCCTTTTGCCTTCTTCGGCGCTGGAACCTGGTTGCTGCGCCTTCTCTTTGTCCATGTGCACACACACGATTCCTCAGCGAAAACCATGCAGAAACCTTTCCACGAGCACCCAGGGATGTGCACCCAGCACCACGTGCACGCACACGCAGCTAGAGAAAAGCACCTACCTTTTCACACACTGATGCCTAAGCAAACGCGTGGCCACACACACGCACACATCCGCAAGCGCGCCTACTCCCATCTATTGAGGGAAAGACGGACGAGCAACGTCCTGACAGGCTTGAGGGGAAAAACGTCCGTTGACGGTTGGCGTACTGCACGCCCGCCTACGGGGCTGCAGGGGAATCCACATTTGGAAGGTACCTGAAGATGTGTGCCTGTTCTTGGAGCTCCGCTAGTAGGGTAGCAAAGACACTCGTAGGCAGTACTGAATGCTGCTCCGTGCTACTTCTCCTCCGCTGGCAAATGCTTCACAGTCGCCCTAGGAAAGACGTTTAACAATCGATCTCCAAGAGGAACGAAACACATGATGCCATAAGGCGAAAGAATAGCAGGGCATCTCTTCACAGGCTTGTCCCTGATCTATAGCTGAGGGCAAACACTTGTGTGCTTGTGGGAGAGCCTGTGTCTTTCCTGGAAGCGTTTGGGAGTTTTGCTCAGACGCGTGTTTCCTCAAGTTCAAGAATCAAGATCTAGGATACCTGCAGACAGGTGCCTGTTTGTGTGGAGACAGTCTGTTTGAAACTGTGTTCCTCAGCGCCCGCTCTTTCTCCCCGTCGCTCCACACGCCTGGGAGTCCCTTTCTTTCTCTCCACAAGCACGTGTGTTGACTTCGTCGCACATGTGCATCTGCACAAGCGTTGAGCTCAGCAGAGCGTGTCTCTTGACACTTGATGTGCGTTGGCTGTGTCTGCCTGCTCCAGTGAAGAGAGAAACGGGAAATCATCTTGGTAGAGGCAACAAAGCAAAAGCGAGGCAGGATTGACATCTGCTCAACAGAGACGGATTCCCTGCGCTGACACAGTTCACAGTTACACGAGAAGCAATCTGAGCGGTCCGTCGACCGGAGACGTGTTTCCCAAGAGGTCGTTTAGCGAGTGAACAGCAGTGTGCGCGACTTTCAGGAGTGTGCCTGGAAAGTGCCAGAATCACCAGGAGCATCTGTGCAAAAGCTGCTGCCTCTGTGACCGCATTGAGGCACGTTCGCGTGTCTGCGAGTATATAGACGGCTCTTTCGCGTTCACTCCGAGGGAAACGGTCCGCTATTGCTTCTGTGCGCACAGACGCGATTCCCTTGTCTCTTGCGAACACAGGGAACTCTGTGCATCCAAATCTACAGGCTAAGGACGCGTCTGCATATGTTTTGGTGAACAATCGAGTGTGCGTGTTCTGACAGCTGCCTCTATGCAGACGTCTCCACAGAGCCACTTCTGAATGCCCCGCAGCCCAGGACTGAATGGATACACTAACAAGTGCACCGGTGTGAGCAACCACATATGCAGAAGGACGTCTTTCATCTCACAGAAGCGCGAACGTCTTGGCGTTCAAGCACATGGCAGAAACAAGGTGTGAACAGATGAGCTGCTGCTATTTTCTCCGTTCGGCATGCTTCGTTGTAGCTCTCTTGCCGGTCGCCGGCTTAGCGGCTTGCTTTGCGCGACTAGCTCTGGGGAGAGAAGGAGATAGCGCCGGAAACCTCGCCTTTTGCCTTCTTCGGCGCTGGAACCTGGTTGCTGCGCCTTCTCTTTGTCCATGTGCACACACACGATTCCTCAGCGAAAACCATGCAGAAACCTTTCCACGAGCACCCAGGGATGTGCACCCAGCACCACGTGCACGCACACGCAGCTAGAGAAAAGCACCTACCTTTTCACACACTGATGCCTAAGCAAACGCGTGGCCACACACACGCACACATCCGCAAGCGCGCCTACTCCCATCTATTGAGAGAAAGACGGACGAGCTCTTTGGTTGCTCTTCACAGGCTTGTCCCTGATCTATAGCTGAGGGCAAACACTTGTGTGCTTGTGGGAGAGCCTGTGTCTTTCCTGGAAGCGTTTGGGAGTTTTGCTCAGACGCGTGTTTCCTCAAGTTCAAGAATCAAGATCTAGGATACCTGCAGACAGGTGCCTGTTTGTGTGGAGACAGTCTGTTTGAAACTGTGTTCCTCAGCGCCCGCTCTTTCTCCCCGTCGCTCCACACGCCTGGGAGTCCCTTTCTTTCTCTCCACAAGCACGTGTGTTGACTTCGTCGCACATGTGCATCTGCACAAGCGTTGAGCTCAGCAGAGCGTGTCTCTTGACACTTGATGTGCGTTGGCTGTGTCTGCCTGCTCCAGTGAAGAGAGAAACGGGAAATCATCTTGGTAGAGGCAACAAAGCAAAAGCGAGGCAGGATTGACATCTGCTCAACAGAGACGGATTCCCTGCGCTGACACAGTTCACAGTTACACGAGAAGCAATCTGAGCGGTCCGTCGACCGGAGACGTGTTTCCCAAGAGGTCGTTTAGCGAGTGAACAGCAGTGTGCGCGACTTTCAGGAGTGTGCCTGGAAAGTGCCAGAATCACCAGGAGCATCTGTGCAAAAGCTGCTGCCTCTGTGACCGCATTGAGGCACGTTCGCGTGTCTGCGAGTATATAGACGGCTCTTTCGCGTTCACTCCGAGGGAAACGGTCCGCTATTGCTTCTGTGCGCACAGACGCGATTCCCTTGTCTCTTGCGAACACAGGGAACTCTGTGCATCCAAATCTACAGGCTAAGGACGCGTCTGCATATGTTTTGGTGAACAATCGAGTGTGCGTGTTCTGACAGCTGCCTCTATGCAGACGTCTCCACAGAGCCACTTCTGAATGCCCCGCAGCCCAGGACTGAATGGATACACTAACAAGTGCACCGGTGTGAGCAACCACATATGCAGAAGGACGTCTTTCATCTCACAGAAGCGCGAACGTCTTGGCGTTCAAGCACATGGCAGAAACAAGGTGTGAACAGATGAGCTGCTGCTATTTTCTCCGTTCGGCATGCTTCGTTGTAGCTCTCTTGCCGGTCGCCGGCTTAGCGGCTTGCTTTGCGCGACTAGCTCTGGGGAGAGAAGGAGATAGCGCCGGAAACCTCGCCTTTTGCCTTCTTCGGCGCTGGAACCTGGTTGCTGCGCCTTCTCTTTGTCCATGTGCACACACACGATTCCTCAGCGAAAACCATGCAGAAACCTTTCCACGAGCACCCAGGGATGTGCACCCAGCACCACGTGCACGCACACGCAGCTAGAGAAAAGCACCTACCTTTTCACACACTGATGCCTAAGCAAACGCGTGGCCACACACACGCACACATCCGCAAGCGCGCCTACTCCCATCTATTGAGGGAAAGACGGACGAGCAACGTCCTGACAGGCTTGAGGGGAAAAACGTCCGTTGACGGTTGGCGTACTGCACGCCCGCCTACGGGGCTGCAGGGGAATCCACATTTGGAAGGTACCTGAAGATGTGTGCCTGTTCTTGGAGCTCCGCTAGTAGGGTAGCAAAGACACTCGTAGGCAGTACTGAATGCTGCTCCGTGCTACTTCTCCTCCGCTGGCAAATGCTTCACAGTCGCCCTAGGAAAGACGTTTAACAATCGATCTCCAAGAGGAACGAAACACATGATGCCATAAGGCGAAAGAATAGCAGGGCATCTCTTCACAGGCTTGTCCCTGATCTATAGCTGAGGGCAAACACTTGTGTGCTTGTGGGAGAGCCTGTGTCTTTCCTGGAAGCGTTTGGGAGTTTTGCTCAGACGCGTGTTTCCTCAAGTTCAAGAATCAAGATCTAGGATACCTGCAGACAGGTGCCTGTTTGTGTGGAGACAGTCTGTTTGAAACTGTGTTCCTCAGCGCCCGCTCTTTCTCCCCATCGCTCCACACGCCTGGGAGTCCCTTTCTTTCTCTCCACAAGCACGTGTGTTGACTTCGTCGCACATGTGCATCTGCACAAGCGTTGAGCTCAGCAGAGCGTGTCTCTTGACACTTGATGTGCGTTGGCTGTGTCTGCGTGCTCCAGTGAAGAGAGAAACGGGAAATCATCTTGGTAGAGGCAACAAAGCAAAAGCGAGGCAGGATCGACATCTGCTCAACAGAGACGGATTCCCTGCGCTGACACAGTTCACAGTTACACGAGAAGCAATCTGAGCGGTCCGTCGACCGGAGACGTGTTTCCCAAGAGGTCGTTTAGCGAGTGAACAGCAGTGTGCGCGACTTTCAGGAGTGTGCCTGGAAAGTGCCAGAATCACCAGGAGCATCTGTGCAAAAGCTGCCGCCTCTGTGACCGCATTGAGGCACGTTCCCGTGTCTGCGAGTATATAGACGGCTCTTTCGCGTTCACTCCGAGGGAAACGGTCCGCTATTGCTTCTGTGCGCACAGACGCGATTCCCTTGTCTCTTGCGAACACAGGGAACTCTGTGCATCCAAATCTACAGGCTAAGGACGCGTCTGCATATGTTTTGGTGAACAATCGAGTGTGCGTGTTCTGACAGCTGCCTCTATGCAGACGTCTCCACAGAGCCACTTCTGAATGCCCCGCAGCCCAGGACTGAATGGATACACTAACAAGTGCACCGGTGTGAGCAACCACATATGCAGAAGGACGTCTTTCATCTCACAGAAGCGCGAACGTCTTGGCGTTCAAGCACATGGCAGAAACAAGGTGTGAACAGATGAGCTGCTGCTATTTTCTCCGTTCGGCATGCTTCGTTGTAGCTCTCTTGCCGGTCGCCGGCTTAGCGGCTTGCTTTGCGCGACTAGCTCTGGGGAGAGAAGGAGATAGCGCCGGAAACCTCGCCTTTTGCCTTCTTCGGCGCTGGAACCTGGTTGCTGCGCCTTCTCTTTGTCCATGTGCACACACACGATTCCTCAGCGAAAACCATGCAGAAACCTTTCCACGAGCACCCAGGGATGTGCACCCAGCACCACGTGCACGCACACGCAGCTAGAGAAAAGCACCTACCTTTTCACACACTGATGCCTAAGCAAACGCGTGGCCACACACACGCACACATCCGCAAGCGCGCCTACTCCCATCTATTGAGGGAAAGACGGACGAGCAACGTCCTGACAGGCTTGAGGGGAAAAACGTCCGTTGACGGTTGGCGTACTGCACGCCCGCCTACGGGGCTGCAGGGGAATCCACATTTGGAAGGTACCTGAAGATGTGTGCCTGTTCTTGGAGCTCCGCTAGTAGGGTAGCAAAGACACTCGTAGGCAGTACTGAATGCTGCTCCGTGCTACTTCTCCTCCGCTGGCAAATGCTTCACAGTCGCCCTAGGAAAGACGTTTAACAATCGATCTCCAAGAGGAACGAAACACATGATGCCATAAGGCGAAAGAATAGCAGGGCATCTCTTCACAGGCTTGTCCCTGATCTATAGCTGAGGGCAAACACTTGTGTGCTTGTGGGAGAGCCTGTGTCTTTCCTGGAAGCGTTTGGGAGTTTTGCTCAGACGCGTGTTTCCTCAAGTTCAAGAATCAAGATCTAGGATACCTGCAGACAGGTGCCTGTTTGTGTGGAGACAGTCTGTTTGAAACTGTGTTCCTCAGCGCCCGCTCTTTCTCCCCGTCGCTCCACACGCCTGGGAGTCCCTTTCTTTCTCTCCACAAGCACGTGTGTTGACTTCGTCGCACATGTGCATCTGCACAAGCGTTGAGCTCAGCAGAGCGTGTCTCTTGACACTTGATGTGCGTTGGCTGTGTCTGCGTGCTCCAGTGAAGAGAGAAACGGGAAATCATCTTCGTAGAGGCAACAAAGCAAAAGCGAGGCAGGATCGACATCTGCTCAACAGAGACGGATTCCCTGCGCTGACACAGTTCACAGTTACACGAGAAGCAATCTGAGCGGTCCGTCGACCGGAGACGTGTTTCCCAAGAGGTCGTTTAGCGAGTGAACAGCAGTGTGCGCGACTTTCAGGAGTGTGCCTGGAAAGTGCCAGAATCACCAGGAGCATCTGTGCAAAAGCTGCCGCCTCTGTGACCGCATTGAGGCACGTTCCCGTGTCTGCGAGTATATAGACGGCTCTTTCGCGTTCACTCCGAGGGAAACGGTCCGCTATTGCTTCTGTGCGTACAGACGCGATTCCCTTGTCTCTTGCGAACACAGGGAACTCTGTGCATCCAAATCTACAGGCTAAGGACGCGTCTGCATATGTTTTGGTGAACAATCGAGTGTGCGTGTTCTGACAGCTGCCTCTATGCAGACGTCTCCACAGAGCCACTTCTGAATGCCCCGCAGCCCAGGACTGAATGGATACACTAACAAGTGCACCGGTGTGAGCAACCACATATGCAGAAGGACGTCTTTCATCTCACAGAAGCGCGAACGTCTTGGCGTTCAAGCACATGGCAGAAACAAGGTGTGAACAGATGAGCTGCTGCTATTTTCTCCGTTCGGCATGCTTCGTTGTAGCTCTCTTGCCGGTCGCCGGCTTAGCGGCTTGCTTTGCGCGACTAGCTCTGGGGAGAGAAGGAGATAGCGCCGGAAACCTCGCCTTTTGCCTTCTTCGGCGCTGGAACCTGGTTGCTGCGCCTTCTCTTTGTCCATGTGCACACACACGATTCCTCAGCGAAAACCATGCAGAAACCTTTCCACGAGCACCCAGGGATGTGCACCCAGCACCACGTGCACGCACACGCAGCTAGAGAAAAGCACCTACCTTTTCACACACTGATGCCTAAGCAAACGCGTGGCCACACACACGCACACATCCGCAAGCGCGCCTACTCCCATCTATTGAGGGAAAGACGGACGAGCAACGTCCTGACAGGCTTGAGGGGAAAAACGTCCGTTGACGGTTGGCGTACTGCACGCCCGCCTACGGGGCTGCAGGGGAATCCACATTTGGAAGGTACCTGAAGATGTGTGCCTGTTCTTGGAGCTCCGCTAGTAGGGTAGCAAAGACACTCGTAGGCAGTACTGAATGCTGCTCCGTGCTACTTCTCCTCCGCTGGCAAATGCTTCACAGTCGCCCGAGGAAAGACCTTTAACAATCGATCTCCAAGAGGAACGAAACACATGATGCCATAAGGCGAAAGAATAGCAGGGCATCTCTTCACAGGCTTGTCCCTGATCTATAGCTGAGGGCAAACACTTGTGTGCTTGTGGGAGAGCCTGTGTCTTTCCTGGAAGCGTTTGGGAGTTTTGCTCAGACGCGTGTTTCCTCAAGTTCAAGAATCAAGATCTAGGATACCTGCAGACAGGTGCCTGTTTGTGTGGAGACAGTCTGTTTGAAACTGTGTTCCTCAGCGCCCGCTCTTTCTCCCCGTCGCTCCACACGCCTGGGAGTCCCTTTCTTTCTCTCCACAAGCACGTGTGTTGACTTCGTCGCACATGTGCATCTGCACAAGCGTTGAGCTCAGCAGAGCGTGTCTCTTGACACTTGATGTGCGTTGGCTGTGTCTGCGTGCTCCAGTGAAGAGAGAAACGGGAAATCATCTTGGTAGAGGCAACAAAGCAAAAGCGAGGCAGGATCGACATCTGCTCAACAGAGACGGATTCCCTGCGCTGACACAGTTCACAGTTACACGAGAAGCAATCTGAGCGGTCCGTCGACCGGAGACGTGTTTCCCAAGAGGTCGTTTAGCGAGTGAACAGCAGTGTGCGCGACTTTCAGGAGTGTGCCTGGAAAGTGCCAGAATCACCAGGAGCATCTGTGCAAAAGCTGCCGCCTCTGTGACCGCATTGAGGCACGTTCCCGTGTCTGCGAGTATATAGACGGCTCTTTCGCGTTCACTCCGAGGGAAACGGTCCGCTATTGCTTCTGTGCGTACAGACGCGATTCCCTTGTCTCTTGCGAACACAGGGAACTCTGTGCATCCAAATCTACAGGCTAAGGACGCGTCTGCATATGTTTTGGTGAACAATCGAGTGTGCGTGTTCTGACAGCTGCCTCTATGCAGACGTCTCCACAGAGCCACTTCTGAATGCCCCGCAGCCCAGGACTGAATGGATACACTAACAAGTGCACCGGTGTGAGCAACCACATATGCAGAAGGACGTCTTTCATCTCACAGAAGCGCGAACGTCTTGGCGTTCAAGCACATGGCAGAAACAAGGTGTGAACAGATGAGCTGCTGCTATTTTCTCCGTTCGGCATGCTTCGTTGTAGCTCTCTTGCCGGTCGCCGGCTTAGCGGCTTGCTTTGCGCGACTAGCTCTGGGGAGAGAAGGAGATAGCGCCGGAAACCTCGCCTTTTGCCTTCTTCGGCGCTGGAACCTGGTTGCTGCGCCTTCTCTTTGTCCATGTGCACACACACGATTCCTCAGCGAAAACCATGCAGAAACCTTTCCACGAGCACCCAGGGATGTGCACCCAGCACCACGTGCACGCACACGCAGCTAGAGAAAAGCACCTACCTTTTCACACACTGATGCCTAAGCAAACGCGTGGCCACACACACGCACACATCCGCAAGCGCGCCTACTCCCATCTATTGAGGGAAAGACGGACGAGCAACGTCCTGACAGGCTTGAGGGGAAAAACGTCCGTTGACGGTTGGCGTACTGCACGCCCGCCTACGGGGCTGCAGGGGAATCCACATTTGGAAGGTACCTGAAGATGTGTGCCTGTTCTTGGAGCTCCGCTAGTAGGGTAGCAAAGACACTCGTAGGCAGTACTGAATGCTGCTCCGTGCTACTTCTCCTCCGCTGGCAAATGCTTCACAGTCGCCCTAGGAAAGACGTTTAACAATCGATCTCCAAGAGGAACGAAACACATGATGCCATAAGGCGAAAGAATAGCAGGGCATCTCTTCACAGGCTTGTCCCTGATCTATAGCTGAGGGCAAACACTTGTGTGCTTGTGGGAGAGCCTGTGTCTTTCCTGGAAGCGTTTGGGAGTTTTGCTCAGACGCGTGTTTCCTCAAGTTCAAGAATCAAGATCTAGGATACCTGCAGACAGGTGCCTGTTTGTGTGGAGACAGTCTGTTTGAAACTGTGTTCCTCAGCGCCCGCTCTTTCTCCCCGTCGCTCCACACGCCTGGGAGTCCCTTTCTTTCTCTCCACAAGCACGTGTGTTGACTTCGTCGCACATGTGCATCTGCACAAGCGTTGAGCTCAGCAGAGCGTGTCTCTTGACACTTGATGTGCGTTGGCTGTGTCTGCGTGCTCCAGTGAAGAGAGAAACGGGAAATCATCTTGGTAGAGGCAACAAAGCAAAAGCGAGGCAGGATCGACATCTGCTCAACAGAGACGGATTCCCTGCGCTGACACAGTTCACAGTTACACGAGAAGCAATCTGAGCGGTCCGTCGACCGGAGACGTGTTTCCCAAGAGGTCGTTTAGCGAGTGAACAGCAGTGTGCGCGACTTTCAGGAGTGTGCCTGGAAAGTGCCAGAATCACCAGGAGCATCTGTGCAAAAGCTGCCGCCTCTGTGACCGCATTGAGGCACGTTCCCGTGTCTGCGAGTATATAGACGGCTCTTTCGCGTTCACTCCGAGGGAAACGGTCCGCTATTGCTTCTGTGCGTACAGACGCGATTCCCTTGTCTCTTGCGAACACAGGGAACTCTGTGCATCCAAATCTACAGGCTAAGGACGCGTCTGCATATGTTTTGGTGAACAATCGAGTGTGCGTGTTCTGACAGCTGCCTCTATGCAGACGTCTCCACAGAGCCACTTCTGAATGCCCCGCAGCCCAGGACTGAATGGATACACTAACAAGTGCACCGGTGTGAGCAACCACATATGCAGAAGGACGTCTTTCATCTCACAGAAGCGCGAACGTCTTGGCGTTCAAGCACATGGCAGAAACAAGGTGTGAACAGATGAGCTGCTGCTATTTTCTCCGTTCGGCATGCTTCGTTGTAGCTCTCTTGCCGGTCGCCGGCTTAGCGGCTTGCTTTGCGCGACTAGCTTTGGGGAGAGAAGGAGATAGCGCCGGAAACCTCGCCTTTTGCCTTCTTCGGCGCTGGAACCTGGTTGCTGCGCCTTCTCTTTGTCCATGTGCACACACACGATTCCTCAGCGAAAACCATGCAGAAACCTTTCCACGAGCACCCAGGGATGTGCACCCAGCACCACGTGCACGCACACGCAGCTAGAGAAAAGCACCTACCTTTTCACACACTGATGCCTAAGCAAACGCGTGGCCACACACACGCACACATCCGCAAGCGCGCCTACTCCCATCTATTGAGGGAAAGACGGACGAGCAACGTCCTGACAGGCTTGAGGGGAAAAACGTCCGTTGACGGTTGGCGTACTGCACGCCCGCCTACGGGGCTGCAGGGGAATCCACATTTGGAAGGTACCTGAAGATGTGTGCCTGTTCTTGGAGCTCCGCTAGTAGGGTAGCAAAGACACTCGTAGGCAGTACTGAATGCTGCTCCGTGCTACTTCTCCTCCGCTGGCAAATGCTTCACAGTCGCCCGAGGAAAGACCTTTAACAATCGATCTCCAAGAGGAACGAAACACATGATGCCATAAGGCGAAAGAATAGCAGGGCATCTCTTCACAGGCTTGTCCCTGATCTATAGCTGAGGGCAAACACTTGTGTGCTTGTGGGAGAGCCTGTGTCTTTCCTGGAAGCGTTTGGGAGTTTTGCTCAGACGCGTGTTTCCTCAAGTTCAAGAATCAAGATCTAGGATACCTGCAGACAGGTGCCTGTTTGTGTGGAGACAGTCTGTTTGAAACTGTGTTCCTCAGCGCCCGCTCTTTCTCCCCGTCGCTCCACACGCCTGGGAGTCCCTTTCTTTCTCTCCACAAGCACGTGTGTTGACTTCGTCGCACATGTGCATCTGCACAAGCGTTGAGCTCAGCAGAGCGTGTCTCTTGACACTTGATGTGCGTTGGCTGTGTCTGCCTGCTCCAGTGAAGAGAGAAACGGGAAATCATCTTGGTAGAGGCAACAAAGCAAAAGCGAGGCAGGATCGACATCTGCTCAACAGAGACGGATTCCCTGCGCTGACACAGTTCACAGTTACACGAGAAGCAATCTGAGCGGTCCGTCGACCAGAGACGTGTTTCCCAAGAGGTCGTTTAGCGAGTGAACAGCAGTGTGCGCGACTTTCAGGAGTGTGCCTGGAAAGTGCCAGAATCACCAGGAGCATCTGTGCAAAAGCTGCCGCCTCTGTGACCGCATTGAGGCACGTTCCCGTGTCTGCGAGTATATAGACGGCTCTTTCGCGTTCACTCCGAGGGAAACGGTCCGCTATTGCTTCTGTGCGTACAGACGCGATTCCCTTGTCTCTTGCGAACACAGGGAACTCTGTGCATCCAAATCTACAGGCTAAGGACGCGTCTGCATATGTTTTGGTGAACAATCGAGTGTGCGTGTTCTGACAGCTGCCTCTATGCAGACGTCTCCACAGAGCCACTTCTGAATGCCCCGCAGCCCAGGACTGAATGGATACACTAACAAGTGCACCGGTGTGAGCAACCACATATGCAGAAGGACGTCTTTCATCTCACAGAAGCGCGAACGTCTTGGCGTTCAAGCACATGGCAGAAACAAGGTGTGAACAGATGAGCTGCTGCTATTTTCTCCGTTCGGCATGCTTCGTTGTAGCTCTCTTGCCGGTCGCCGGCTTAGCGGCTTGCTTTGCGCGACTAGCTCTGGGGAGAGAAGGAGATAGCGCCGGAAACCTCGCCTTTTGCCTTCTTCGGCGCTGGAACCTGGTTGCTGCGCCTTCTCTTTGTCCATGTGCACACACACGATTCCTCAGCGAAAACCATGCAGAAACCTTTCCACGAGCACCCAGGGATGTGCACCCAGCACCACGTGCACGCACACGCAGCTAGAGAAAAGCACCTACCTTTTCACACACTGATGCCTAAGCAAACGCGTGGCCACACACACGCACACATCCGCAAGCGCGCCTACTCCCATCTATTGAGGGAAAGACGGACGAGCAACGTCCTGACAGGCTTGAGGGGAAAAACGTCCGTTGACGGTTGGCGTACTGCACGCCCGCCTACGGGGCTGCAGGGGAATCCACATTTGGAAGGTACCTGAAGATGTGTGCCTGTTCTTGGAGCTCCGCTAGTAGGGTAGCAAAGACACTCGTAGGCAGTACTGAATGCTGCTCCGTGCTACTTCTCCTCCGCTGGCAAATGCTTCACAGTCGCCCGAGGAAAGACGTTTAACAATCGATCTCCAAGAGGAACGAAACACATGATGCCATAAGGCGAAAGAATAGCAGGGCATCTCTTCACAGGCTTGTCCCTGATCTATAGCTGAGGGCAAACACTTGTGTGCTTGTGGGAGAGCCTGTGTCTTTCCTGGAAGCGTTTGGGAGTTTTGCTCAGACGCGTGTTTCCTCAAGTTCAAGAATCAAGATCTAGGATACCTGCAGACAGGTGCCTGTTTGTGTGGAGACAGTCTGTTTGAAACTGTGTTCCTCAGCGCCCGCTCTTTCTCCCCGTCGCTCCACACGCCTGGGAGTCCCTTTCTTTCTCTCCACAAGCACGTGTGTTGACTTCGTCGCACATGTGCATCTGCACAAGCGTTGAGCTCAGCAGAGCGTGTCTCTTGACACTTGATGTGCGTTGGCTGTGTCTGCGTGCTCCAGTGAAGAGAGAAACGGGAAATCATCTTGGTAGAGGCAACAAAGCAAAAGCGAGGCAGGATCGACATCTGCTCAACAGAGACGGATTCCCTGCGCTGACACAGTTCACAGTTACACGAGAAGCAATCTGAGCGGTCCGTCGACCGGAGACGTGTTTCCCAAGAGGTCGTTTAGCGAGTGAACAGCAGTGTGCGCGACTTTCAGGAGTGTGCCTGGAAAGTGCCAGAATCACCAGGAGCATCTGTGCAAAAGCTGCCGCCTCTGTGACCGCATTGAGGCACGTTCCCGTGTCTGCGAGTATATAGACGGCTCTTTCGCGTTCACTCCGAGGGAAACGGTCCGCTATTGCTTCTGTGCGTACAGACGCGATTCCCTTGTCTCTTGCGAACACAGGGAACTCTGTGCATCCAAATCTACAGGCTAAGGACGCGTCTGCATATGTTTTGGTGAACAATCGAGTGTGCGTGTTCTGACAGCTGCCTCTATGCAGACGTCTCCACAGAGCCACTTCTGAATGCCCCGCAGCCCAGGACTGAATGGATACACTAACAAGTGCACCGGTGTGAGCAACCACATATGCAGAAGGACGTCTTTCATCTCACAGAAGCGCGAACGTCTTGGCGTTCAAGCACATGGCAGAAACAAGGTGTGAACAGATGAGCTGCTGCTATTTTCTCCGTTCGGCATGCTTCGTTGTAGCTCTCTTGCCGGTCGCCGGCTTAGCGGCTTGCTTTGCGCGACTAGCTCTGGGGAGAGAAGGAGATAGCGCCGGAAACCTCGCCTTTTGCCTTCTTCGGCGCTGGAACCTGGTTGCTGCGCCTTCTCTTTGTCCATGTGCACACACACGATTCCTCAGCGAAAACCATGCAGAAACCTTTCCACGAGCACCCAGGGATGTGCACCCAGCACCACGTGCACGCACACGCAGCTAGAGAAAAGCACCTACCTTTTCACACACTGATGCCTAAGCAAACGCGTGGCCACACACACGCACACATCCGCAAGCGCGCCTACTCCCATCTATTGAGGGAAAGACGGACGAGCAACGTCCTGACAGGCTTGAGGGGAAAAACGTCCGTTGACGGTTGGCGTACTGCACGCCCGCCTACGGGGCTGCAGGGGAATCCACATTTGGAAGGTACCTGAAGATGTGTGCCTGTTCTTGGAGCTCCGCTAGTAGGGTAGCAAAGACACTCGTAGGCAGTACTGAATGCTGCTCCGTGCTACTTCTCCTCCGCTGGCAAATGCTTCACAGTCGCCCGAGGAAAGACGTTTAACAATCGATCTCCAAGAGGAACGAAACACATGATGCCATAAGGCGAAAGAATAGCAGGGCATCTCTTCACAGGCTTGTCCCTGATCTATAGCTGAGGGCAAACACTTGTGTGCTTGTGGGAGAGCCTGTGTCTTTCCTGGAAGCGTTTGGGAGTTTTGCTCAGACGCGTGTTTCCTCAAGTTCAAGAATCAAGATCTAGGATACCTGCAGACAGGTGCCTGTTTGTGTGGAGACAGTCTGTTTGAAACTGTGTTCCTCAGCGCCCGCTCTTTCTCCCCGTCGCTCCACACGCCTGGGAGTCCCTTTCTTTCTCTCCACAAGCACGTGTGTTGACTTCGTCGCACATGTGCATCTGCACAAGCGTTGAGCTCAGCAGAGCGTGTCTCTTGACACTTGATGTGCGTTGGCTGTGTCTGCCTGCTCCAGTGAAGAGAGAAACGGGAAATCATCTTGGTAGAGGCAACAAAGCAAAAGCGAGGCAGGATCGACATCTGCTCAACAGAGACGGATTCCCTGCGCTGACACAGTTCACAGTTACACGAGAAGCAATCTGAGCGGTCCGTCGACCGGAGACGTGTTTCCCAAGAGGTCGTTTAGCGAGTGAACAGCAGTGTGCGCGACTTTCAGGAGTGTGCCTGGAAAGTGCCAGAATCACCAGGAGCATCTGTGCAAAAGCTGCCGCCTCTGTGACCGCATTGAGGCACGTTCCCGTGTCTGCGAGTATATAGACGGCTCTTTCGCGTTCACTCCGAGGGAAACGGTCCGCTATTGCTTCTGTGCGTACAGACGCGATTCCCTTGTCTCTTGCGAACACAGGGAACTCTGTGCATCCAAATCTACAGGCTAAGGACGCGTCTGCATATGTTTTGGTGAACAATCGAGTGTGCGTGTTCTGACAGCTGCCTCTATGCAGACGTCTCCACAGAGCCACTTCTGAATGCCCCGCAGCCCAGGACTGAATGGATACACTAACAAGTGCACCGGTGTGAGCAACCACATATGCAGAAGGACGTCTTTCATCTCACAGAAGCGCGAACGTCTTGGCGTTCAAGCACATGGCAGAAACAAGGTGTGAACAGATGAGCTGCTGCTATTTTCTCCGTTCGGCATGCTTCGTTGTAGCTCTCTTGCCGGTCGCCGGCTTAGCGGCTTGCTTTGCGCGACTAGCTCTGGGGAGAGAAGGAGATAGCGCCGGAAACCTCGCCTTTTGCCTTCTTCGGCGCTGGAACCTGGTTGCTGCGCCTTCTCTTTGTCCATGTGCACACACACGATTCCTCAGCGAAAACCATGCAGAAACCTTTCCACGAGCACCCAGGGATGTGCACCCAGCACCACGTGCACGCACACGCAGCTAGAGAAAAGCACCTACCTTTTCACACACTGATGCCTAAGCAAACGCGTGGCCACACACACGCACACATCCGCAAGCGCGCCTACTCCCATCTATTGAGGGAAAGACGGACGAGCAACGTCCTGACAGGCTTGAGGGGAAAAACGTCCGTTGACGGTTGGCGTACTGCACGCCCGCCTACGGGGCTGCAGGGGAATCCACATTTGGAAGGTACCTGAAGATGTGTGCCTGTTCTTGGAGCTCCGCTAGTAGGGTAGCAAAGACACTCGTAGGCAGTACTGAATGCTGCTCCGTGCTACTTCTCCTCCGCTGGCAAATGCTTCACAGTCGCCCTAGGAAAGACGTTTAACAATCGATCTCCAAGAGGAACGAAACACATGATGCCATAAGGCGAAAGAATAGCAGGGCATCTCTTCACAGGCTTGTCCCTGATCTATAGCTGAGGGCAAACACTTGTGTGCTTGTGGGAGAGCCTGTGTCTTTCCTGGAAGCGTTTGGGAGTTTTGCTCAGACGCGTGTTTCCTCAAGTTCAAGAATCAAGATCTAGGATACCTGCAGACAGGTGCCTGTTTGTGTGGAGACAGTCTGTTTGAAACTGTGTTCCTCAGCGCCCGCTCTTTCTCCCCGTCGCTCCACACGCCTGGGAGTCCCTTTCTTTCTCTCCACAAGCACGTGTGTTGACTTCGTCGCACATGTGCATCTGCACAAGCGTTGAGCTCAGCAGAGCGTGTCTCTTGACACTTGATGTGCGTTGGCTGTGTCTGCGTGCTCCAGTGAAGAGAGAAACGGGAAATCATCTTGGTAGAGGCAACAAAGCAAAAGCGAGGCAGGATCGACATCTGCTCAACAGAGACGGATTCCCTGCGCTGACACAGTTCACAGTTACACGAGAAGCAATCTGAGCGGTCCGTCGACCGGAGACGTGTTTCCCAAGAGGTCGTTTAGCGAGTGAACAGCAGTGTGCGCGACTTTCAGGAGTGTGCCTGGAA
This sequence comes from Patagioenas fasciata, assembly GCF_037038585.1. Lineage (NCBI taxonomy): Eukaryota > Metazoa > Chordata > Aves > Columbiformes > Columbidae > Patagioenas > Patagioenas fasciata. The sequence continues at coordinate 44,459 of NW_027288553.1, read as the reverse complement.
AGTGCCAGAATCACCAGGAGCATCTGTGCAAAAGCTGCCGCCTCTGTGACCGCATTGAGGCACGTTCCCGTGTCTGCGAGTATATAGACGGCTCTTTCGCGTTCACTCCGAGGGAAACGGTCCGCTATTGCTTCTGTGCGTACAGACGCGATTCCCTTGTCTCTTGCGAACACAGGGAACTCTGTGCATCCAAATCTACAGGCTAAGGACGCGTCTGCATATGTTTTGGTGAACAATCGAGTGTGCGTGTTCTGACAGCTGCCTCTATGCAGACGTCTCCACAGAGCCACTTCTGAATGCCCCGCAGCCCAGGACTGAATGGATACACTAACAAGTGCACCGGTGTGAGCAACCACATATGCAGAAGGACGTCTTTCATCTCACAGAAGCGCGAACGTCTTGGCGTTCAAGCACATGGCAGAAACAAGGTGTGAACAGATGAGCTGCTGCTATTTTCTCCGTTCGGCATGCTTCGTTGTAGCTCTCTTGCCGGTCGCCGGCTTAGCGGCTTGCTTTGCGCGACTAGCTCTGGGGAGAGAAGGAGATAGCGCCGGAAACCTCGCCTTTTGCCTTCTTCGGCGCTGGAACCTGGTTGCTGCGCCTTCTCTTTGTCCATGTGCACACACACGATTCCTCAGCGAAAACCATGCAGAAACCTTTCCACGAGCACCCAGGGATGTGCACCCAGCACCACGTGCACGCACACGCAGCTAGAGAAAAGCACCTACCTTTTCACACACTGATGCCTAAGCAAACGCGTGGCCACACACACGCACACATCCGCAAGCGCGCCTACTCCCATCTATTGAGGGAAAGACGGACGAGCAACGTCCTGACAGGCTTGAGGGGAAAAACGTCCGTTGACGGTTGGCGTACTGCACGCCCGCCTACGGGGCTGCAGGGGAATCCACATTTGGAAGGTACCTGAAGATGTGTGCCTGTTCTTGGAGCTCCGCTAGTAGGGTAGCAAAGACACTCGTAGGCAGTACTGAATGCTGCTCCGTGCTACTTCTCCTCCGCTGGCAAATGCTTCACAGTCGCCCGAGGAAAGACGTTTAACAATCGATCTCCAAGAGGAACGAAACACATGATGCCATAAGGCGAAAGAATAGCAGGGCATCTCTTCACAGGCTTGTCCCTGATCTATAGCTGAGGGCAAACACTTGTGTGCTTGTGGGAGAGCCTGTGTCTTTCCTGGAAGCGTTTGGGAGTTTTGCTCAGACGCGTGTTTCCTCAAGTTCAAGAATCAAGATCTAGGATACCTGCAGACAGGTGCCTGTTTGTGTGGAGACAGTCTGTTTGAAACTGTGTTCCTCAGCGCCCGCTCTTTCTCCCCGTCGCTCCACACGCCTGGGAGTCCCTTTCTTTCTCTCCACAAGCACGTGTGTTGACTTCGTCGCACATGTGCATCTGCACAAGCGTTGAGCTCAGCATAGCGTGTCTCTTGACACTTGATGTGCGTTGGCTGTGTCTGCCTGCTCCAGTGAAGAGAGAAACGGGAAATCATCTTGGTAGAGGCAACAAAGCAAAAGCGAGGCAGGATTGACATCTGCTCAACAGAGACGGATTCCCTGCGCTGACACAGTTCACAGTTACACGAGAAGCAATCTGAGCGGTCTGTCGACCGGAGACGTGTTTCCCAAGAGGTCGTTTAGCGAGTGAACAGCAGTGTGCGCGACTTTCAGGAGTGTGCCTGGAAAGTGCCAGAATCACCAGGAGCATCTGTGCAAAAGCTGCTGCCTCTGTGACCGCATTGAGGCACGTTCCCGTGTCTGCGAGTATATAGACGGCTCTTTCGCGTTCACTCCGAGGGAAACGGTCCGCTATTGCTTCTGTGCGTACAGACGCGATTCCCTTGTCTCTTGCGAACACAGGGAACTCTGTGCATCCAAATCTACAGGCTAAGGACGCGTCTGCATATGTTTTGGTGAACAATCGAGTGTGCGTGTTCTGACAGCTGCCTCTATGCAGACGTCTCCACAGAGCCACTTCTGAATGCCCCGCAGCCCAGGACTGAATGGATACACTAACAAGTGCACCGGTGTGAGCAACCACATATGCAGAAGGACGTCTTTCATCTCACAGAAGCGCGAACGTCTTGGCGTTCAAGCACATGGCAGAAACAAGGTGTGAACAGATGAGCTGCTGCTATTTTCTCCGTTCGGCATGCTTCGTTGTAGCTCTCTTGCCGGTCGCCGGCTTAGCGGCTTGCTTTGCGCGACTAGCTCTGGGGAGAGAAGGAGATAGCGCCGGAAACCTCGCCTTTTGCCTTCTTCGGCGCTGGAACCTGGTTGCTGCGCCTTCTCTTTGTCCATGTGCACACACACGATTCCTCAGCGAAAACCATGCAGAAACCTTTCCACGAGCACCCAGGGATGTGCACCCAGCACCACGTGCACGCACACGCAGCTAGAGAAAAGCACCTACCTTTTCACACACTGATGCCTAAGCAAACGCGTGGCCACACACACGCACACATCCGCAAGCGCGCCTACTCCCATCTATTGAGGGAAAGACGGACGAGCAACGTCCTGACAGGCTTGAGGGGAAAAACGTCCGTTGACGGTTGGCGTACTGCACGCCCGCCTACGGGGCTGCAGGGGAATCCACATTTGGAAGGTACCTGAAGATGTGTGCCTGTTCTTGGAGCTCCGCTAGTAGGGTAGCAAAGACACTCGTAGGCAGTACTGAATGCTGCTCCGTGCTACTTCTCCTCCGCTGGCAAATGCTTCACAGTCGCCCGAGGAAAGACGTTTAACAATCGATCTCCAAGAGGAACGAAACACATGATGCCATAAGGCGAAAGAATAGCAGGGCATCTCTTCACAGGCTTGTCCCTGATCTATAGCTGAGGGCAAACACTTGTGTGCTTGTGGGAGAGCCTGTGTCTTTCCTGGAAGCGTTTGGGAGTTTTGCTCAGACGCGTGTTTCCTCAAGTTCAAGAATCAAGATCTAGGATACCTGCAGACAGGTGCCTGTTTGTGTGGAGACAGTCTGTTTGAAACTGTGTTCCTCAGCGCCCGCTCTTTCTCCCCGTCGCTCCACACGCCTGGGAGTCCCTTTCTTTCTCTCCACAAGCACGTGTGTTGACTTCGTCGCACATGTGCATCTGCACAAGCGTTGAGCTCAGCAGAGCGTGTCTCTTGACACTTGATGTGCGTTGGCTGTGTCTGCCTGCTCCAGTGAAGAGAGAAACGGGAAATCATCTTGGTAGAGGCAACAAAGCAAAAGCGAGGCAGGATCGACATCTGCTCAACAGAGACGGATTCCCTGCGCTGACACAGTTCACAGTTACACGAGAAGCAATCTGAGCGGTCCGTCGACCGGAGACGTGTTTCCCAAGAGGTCGTTTAGCGAGTGAACAGCAGTGTGCGCGACTTTCAGGAGTGTGCCTGGAAAGTGCCAGAATCACCAGGAGCATCTGTGCAAAAGCTGCTGCCTCTGTGACCGCATTGAGGCACGTTCGCGTGTCTGCGAGTATATAGACGGCTCTTTCGCGTTCACTCCGAGGGAAACGGTCCGCTATTGCTTCTGTGCGCACAGACGCGATTCCCTTGTCTCTTGCGAACACAGGGAACTCTGTGCATCCAAATCTACAGGCTAAGGACGCGTCTGCGTATGTTTTGGTGAACAATCGAGTGTGCGTGTTCTGACAGCTGCCTCTATGCAGACGTCTCCACAGAGCCACTTCTGAATGCCCCGCAGCCCAGGACTGAATGGATACACTAACAAGTGCACCGGTGTGAGCAACCACATATGCAGAAGGACGTCTTTCATCTCACAGAAGCGCGAACGTCTTGGCGTTCAAGCACATGGCAGAAACAAGGTGTGAACAGATGAGCTGCTGCTATTTTCTCCGTTCGGCATGCTTCGTTGTAGCTCTCTTGCCGGTCGCCGGCTTAGCGGCTTGCTTTGCGCGACTAGCTCTGGGGAGAGAAGGAGATAGCGCCGGAAACCTCGCCTTTTGCCTTCTTCGGCGCTGGAACCTGGTTGCTGCGCCTTCTCTTTGTCCATGTGCACACACACGATTCCTCAGCGAAAACCATGCAGAAACCTTTCCACGAGCACCCAGGGATGTGCACCCAGCACCACGTGCACGCACACGCAGCTAGAGAAAAGCACCTACCTTTTCACACACTGATGCCTAAGCAAACGCGTGGCCACACACACGCACACATCCGCAAGCGCGCCTACTCCCATCTATTGAGGGAAAGACGGACGAGCAACGTCCTGACAGGCTTGAGGGGAAAAACGTCCGTTGACGGTTGGCGTACTGCACGCCCGCCTACGGGGCTGCAGGGGAATCCACATTTGGAAGGTACCTGAAGATGTGTGCCTGTTCTTGGAGCTCCGCTAGTAGGGTAGCAAAGACACTCGTAGGCAGTACTGAATGCTGCTCCGTGCTACTTCTCCTCCGCTGGCAAATGCTTCACAGTCGCCCGAGGAAAGACGTTTAACAATCGATCTCCAAGAGGAACGAAACACATGATGCCATAAGGCGAAAGAATAGCAGGGCATCTCTTCACAGGCTTGTCCCTGATCTATAGCTGAGGGCAAACACTTGTGTGCTTGTGGGAGAGCCTGTGTCTTTCCTGGAAGCGTTTGGGAGTTTTGCTCAGACGCGTGTTTCCTCAAGTTCAAGAATCAAGATCTAGGATACCTGCAGACAGGTGCCTGTTTGTGTGGAGACAGTCTGTTTGAAACTGTGTTCCTCAGCGCCCGCTCTTTCTCCCCGTCGCTCCACACGCCTGGGAGTCCCTTTCTTTCTCTCCACAAGCACGTGTGTTGACTTCGTCGCACATGTGCATCTGCACAAGCGTTGAGCTCAGCAGAGCGTGTCTCTTGACACTTGATGTGCGTTGGCTGTGTCTGCCTGCTCCAGTGAAGAGAGAAACGGGAAATCATCTTGGTAGAGGCAACAAAGCAAAAGCGAGGCAGGATTGACATCTGCTCAACAGAGACGGATTCCCTGCGCTGACACAGTTCACAGTTACACGAGAAGCAATCTGAGCGGTCCGTCGACCGGAGACGTGTTTCCCAAGAGGTCGTTTAGCGAGTGAACAGCAGTGTGCGCGACTTTCAGGAGTGTGCCTGGAAAGTGCCAGAATCACCAGGAGCATCTGTGCAAAAGCTGCTGCCTCTGTGACCGCATTGAGGCACGTTCGCGTGTCTGCGAGTATATAGACGGCTCTTTCGCGTTCACTCCGAGGGAAACGGTCCGCTATTGCTTCTGTGCGCACAGACGCGATTCCCTTGTCTCTTGCGAACACAGGGAACTCTGTGCATCCAAATCTACAGGCTAAGGACGCGTCTGCATATGTTTTGGTGAACAATCGAGTGTGCGTGTTCTGACAGCTGCCTCTATGCAGACGTCTCCACAGAGCCACTTCTGAATGCCCCGCAGCCCAGGACTGAATGGATACACTAACAAGTGCACCGGTGTGAGCAACCACATATGCAGAAGGACGTCTTTCATCTCACAGAAGCGCGAACGTCTTGGCGTTCAAGCACATGGCAGAAACAAGGTGTGAACAGATGAGCTGCTGCTATTTTCTCCGTTCGGCATGCTTCGTTGTAGCTCTCTTGCCGGTCGCCGGCTTAGCGGCTTGCTTTGCGCGACTAGCTCTGGGGAGAGAAGGAGATAGCGCCGGAAACCTCGCCTTTTGCCTTCTTCGGCGCTGGAACCTGGTTGCTGCGCCTTCTCTTTGTCCATGTGCACACACACGATTCCTCAGCGAAAACCATGCAGAAACCTTTCCACGAGCACCCAGGGATGTGCACCCAGCACCACGTGCACGCACACGCAGCTAGAGAAAAGCACCTACCTTTTCACACACTGATGCCTAAGCAAACGCGTGGCCACACACACGCACACATCCGCAAGCGCGCCTACTCCCATCTATTGAGGGAAAGACGGACGAGCAACGTCCTGACAGGCTTGAGGGGAAAAACGTCCGTTGACGGTTGGCGTACTGCACGCCCGCCTACGGGGCTGCAGGGGAATCCACATTTGGAAGGTACCTGAAGATGTGTGCCTGTTCTTGGAGCTCCGCTAGTAGGGTAGCAAAGACACTCGTAGGCAGTACTGAATGCTGCTCCATGCTACTTCTCCTCCGCTGGCAAATGCTTCACAGTCGCCCGAGGAAAGACGTTTAACAATCGATCTCCAAGAGGAACGAAACACATGATGCCATAAGGCGAAAGAATAGCAGGGCATCTCTTCACAGGCTTGTCCCTGATCTATAGCTGAGGGCAAACACTTGTGTGCTTGTGGGAGAGCCTGTGTCTTTCCTGGAAGCGTTTGGGAGTTTTGCTCAGACGCGTGTTTCCTCAAGTTCAAGAATCAAGATCTAGGATACCCGCAGACAGGTGCCTGTTTGTGTGGAGACAGTCTGTTTGAAACTGTGTTCCTCAGCGCCCGCTCTTTCTCCCCGTCGCTCCACACGCCTGGGAGTCCCTTTCTTTCTCTCCACAAGCACGTGTGTTGACTTCGTCGCACATGTGCATCTGCACAAGCGTTGAGCTCAGCAGAGCGTGTCTCTTGACACTTGATGTGCGTTGGCTGTGTCTGCCTGCTCCAGTGAAGAGAGAAACGGGAAATCATCTTGGTAGAGGCAACAAAGCAAAAGCGAGGCAGGATTGACATCTGCTCAACAGAGACAGATTCCCTGCGCTGACACAGTTCACAGTTACACGAGAAGCAATCTGAGCGGTCCGTCGACCGGAGACGTGTTTCCCAAGAGGTCGTTTAGCGAGTGAACAGCAGTGTGCGCGACTTTCAGGAGTGTGCCTGGAAAGTGCCAGAATCACCAGGAGCATCTGTGCAAAAGCTGCTGCCTCTGTGACCGCATTGAGGCACGTTCGCGTGTCTGCGAGTATATAGACGGCTCTTTCGCGTTCACTCCGAGGGAAACGGTCCGCTATTGCTTCTGTGCGTACAGACGCGATTCCCTTGTCTCTTGCGAACACAGGGAACTCTGTGCATCCAAATCTACAGGCTAAGGACGCGTCTGCGTATGTTTTGGTGAACAATCGAGTGTGCGTGTTCTGACAGCTGCCTCTATGCAGACGTCTCCACAGAGCCACTTCTGAATGCCCCGCAGCCCAGGACTGAATGGATACACTAACAAGTGCACCGGTGTGAGCAACCACATATGCAGAAGGACGTCTTTCATCTCACAGAAGCGCGAACGTCTTGGCGTTCAAGCACATGGCAGAAACAAGGTGTGAACAGATGAGCTGCTGCTATTTTCTCCGTTCGGCATGCTTCGTTGTAGCTCTCTTGCCGGTCGCCGGCTTAGCGGCTTGCTTTGCGCGACTAGCTCTGGGGAGAGAAGGAGATAGCGCCGGAAACCTCGCCTTTTGCCTTCTTCGGCGCTGGAACCTGGTTGCTGCGCCTTCTCTTTGTCCATGTGCACACACACGATTCCTCAGCGAAAACCATGCAGAAACCTTTCCACGAGCACCCAGGGATGTGCACCCAGCACCACGTGCACGCACACGCAGCTAGAGAAAAGCACCTACCTTTTCACACACTGATGCCTAAGCAAACGCGTGGCCACACACACGCACACATCCGCAAGCGCGCCTACTCCCATCTATTGAGGGAAAGACGGACGAGCAACGTCCTGACAGGCTTGAGGGGAAAAACGTCCGTTGACGGTTGGCGTACTGCACGCCCGCCTACGGGGCTGCAGGGGAATCCACATTTGGAAGGTACCTGAAGATGTGTGCCTGTTCTTGGAGCTCCGCTAGTAGGGTAGCAAAGACACTCGTAGGCAGTACTGAATGCTGCTCCATGCTACTTCTCCTCCGCTGGCAAATGCTTCACAGTCGCCCGAGGAAAGACGTTTAACAATCGATCTCCAAGAGGAACGAAACACATGATGCCATAAGGCGAAAGAATAGCAGGGCATCTCTTCACAGGCTTGTCCCTGATCTATAGCTGAGGGCAAACACTTGTGTGCTTGTGGGAGAGCCTGTGTCTTTCCTGGAAGCGTTTGGGAGTTTTGCTCAGACGCGTGTTTCCTCAAGTTCAAGAATCAAGATCTAGGATACCCGCAGACAGGTGCCTGTTTGTGTGGAGACAGTCTGTTTGAAACTGTGTTCCTCAGCGCCCGCTCTTTCTCCCCGTCGCTCCACACGCCTGGGAGTCCCTTTCTTTCTCTCCACAAGCACGTGTGTTGACTTCGTCGCACATGTGCATCTGCACAAGCGTTGAGCTCAGCAGAGCGTGTCTCTTGACACTTGATGTGCGTTGGCTGTGTCTGCCTGCTCCAGTGAAGAGAGAAACGGGAAATCATCTTGGTAGAGGCAACAAAGCAAAAGCGAGGCAGGATTGACATCTGCTCAACAGAGACGGATTCCCTGCGCTGACACAGTTCACAGTTACACGAGAAGCAATCTGAGCGGTCCGTCGACCGCAGACGTGTTTCCCAAGAGGTCGTTTAGCGAGTGAACAGCAGTGTGCGCGACTTTCAGGAGTGTGCCTGGAAAGTGCCAGAATCACCAGGAGCATCTGTGCAAAAGCTGCTGCCTCTGTGACCGCATTGAGGCACGTTCGCGTGTCTGCGAGTATATAGACGGCTCTTTCGCGTTCACTCCGAGGGCAACGGTCCGCTATTGCTTCTGTGCGTACAGACGCGATTCCCTTGTCTCTTGCGAACACAGGGAACTCTGTGCATCCAAATCTACAGGCTAAGGACGCGTCTGCGTATGTTTTGGTGAACAATCGAGTGTGCGTGTTCTGACAGCTGCCTCTATGCAGACGTCTCCACAGAGCCACTTCTGAATGCCCCGCAGCCCAGGACTGAATGGATACACTAACAAGTGCACCGGTGTGAGCAACCACATATGCAGAAGGACGTCTTTCATCTCACAGAAGCGCGAACGTCTTGGCGTTCAAGCACATGGCAGAAACAAGGTGTGAACAGATGAGCTGCTGCTATTTTCTCCGTTCGGCATGCTTCGTTGTAGCTCTCTTGCCGGTCGCCGGCTTAGCGGCTTGCTTTGCGCGACTAGCTCTGGGGAGAGAAGGAGATAGCGCCGGAAACCTCGCCTTTTGCCTTCTTCGGCGCTGGAACCTGGTTGCTGCGCCTTCTCTTTGTCCATGTGCACACACACGATTCCTCAGCGAAAACCATGCAGAAACCTTTCCACGAGCACCCAGGGATGTGCACCCAGCACCACGTGCACGCACACGCAGCTAGAGAAAAGCACCTACCTTTTCACACACTGATGCCTAAGCAAACGCGTGGCCACACACACGCACACATCCGCAAGCGCGCCTACTCCCATCTATTGAGGGAAAGACGGACGAGCAACGTCCTGACAGGCTTGAGGGGAAAAACGTCCGTTGACGGTTGGCGTACTGCACGCCCGCCTACGGGGCTGCAGGGGAATCCACATTTGGAAGGTACCTGAAGATGTGTGCCTGTTCTTGGAGCTCCGCTAGTAGGGTAGCAAAGACACTCGTAGGCAGTACTGAATGCTGCTCCATGCTACTTCTCCTCCGCTGGCAAATGCTTCACAGTCGCCCGAGGAAAGACGTTTAACAATCGATCTCCAAGAGGAACGAAACACATGATGCCATAAGGCGAAAGAATAGCAGGGCATCTCTTCACAGGCTTGTCCCTGATCTATAGCTGAGGGCAAACACTTGTGTGCTTGTGGGAGAGCCTGTGTCTTTCCTGGAAGCGTTTGGGAGTTTTGCTCAGACGCGTGTTTCCTCAAGTTCAAGAATCAAGATCTAGGATACCCGCAGACAGGTGCCTGTTTGTGTGGAGACAGTCTGTTTGAAACTGTGTTCCTCAGCGCCCGCTCTTTCTCCCCGTCGCTCCACACGCCTGGGAGTCCCTTTCTTTCTCTCCACAAGCACGTGTGTTGACTTCGTCGCACATGTGCATCTGCACAAGCGTTGAGCTCAGCAGAGCGTGTCTCTTGACACTTGATGTGCGTTGGCTGTGTCTGCCTGCTCCAGTGAAGAGAGAAACGGGAAATCATCTTGGTAGAGGCAACAAAGCAAAAGCGAGGCAGGATTGACATCTGCTCAACAGAGACGGATTCCCTGCGCTGACACAGTTCACAGTTACACGAGAAGCAATCTGAGCGGTCCGTCGACCGCAGACGTGTTTCCCAAGAGGTCGTTTAGCGAGTGAACAGCAGTGTGCGCGACTTTCAGGAGTGTGCCTGGAAAGTGCCAGAATCACCAGGAGCATCTGTGCAAAAGCTGCTGCCTCTGTGACCGCATTGAGGCACGTTCGCGTGTCTGCGAGTATATAGACGGCTCTTTTGCGTTCACTCCGAGGGCAACGGTCCGCTATTGCTTCTGTGCGTACAGACGCGATTCCCTTGTCTCTTGCGAACACAGGGAACTCTGTGCATCCAAATCTACAGGCTAAGGACGCGTCTGCGTATGTTTTGGTGAACAATCGAGTGTGCGTGTTCTGACAGCTGCCTCTATGCAGACGTCTCCACAGAGCCACTTCTGAATGCCCCGCAGCCCAGGACTGAATGGATACACTAACAAGTGCACCGGTGTGAGCAACCACATATGCAGAAGGACGTCTTTCATCTCACAGAAGCGCGAACGTCTTGGCGTTCAAGCACATGGCAGAAACAAGGTGTGAACAGATGAGCTGCTGCTATTTTCTCCGTTCGGCATGCTTCGTTGTAGCTCTCTTGCCGGTCGCCGGCTTAGCGGCTTGCTTTGCGCGACTAGCTCTGGGGAGAGAAGGAGATAGCGCCGGAAACCTCGCCTTTTGCCTTCTTCGGCGCTGGAACCTGGTTGCTGCGCCTTCTCTTTGTCCATGTGCACACACACGATTCCTCAGCGAAAACCATGCAGAAACCTTTCCACGAGCACCCAGGGATGTGCACCCAGCACCACGTGCACGCACACGCAGCTAGAGAAAAGCACCTACCTTTTCACACACTGATGCCTAAGCAAACGCGTGGCCACACACACGCACACATCCGCAAGCGCGCCTACTCCCATCTATTGAGGGAAAGACGGACGAGCAACGTCCTGACAGGCTTGAGGGGAAAAACGTCCGTTGACGGTTGGCGTACTGCACGCCCGCCTACGGGGCTGCAGGGGAATCCACATTTGGAAGGTACCTGAAGATGTGTGCCTGTTCTTGGAGCTCCGCTAGTAGGGTAGCAAAGACACTCGTAGGCAGTACTGAATGCTGCTCCGTGCTACTTCTCCTCCGCTGGCAAATGCTTCACAGTCGCCCTAGGAAAGACGTTTAACAATCGATCTCCAAGAGGAACGAAACACATGATGCCATAAGGCGAAAGAATAGCAGGGCATCTCTTCACAGGCTTGTCCCTGATCTATAGCTGAGGGCAAACACTTGTGTGCTTGTGGGAGAGCCTGTGTCTTTCCTGGAAGCGTTTGGGAGTTTTGCTCAGACGCGTGTTTCCTCAAGTTCAAGAATCAAGATCTAGGATACCTGCAGACAGGTGCCTGTTTGTGTGGAGACAGTCTGTTTGAAACTGTGTTCCTCAGCGCCCGCTCTTTCTCCCCGTCGCTCCACACGCCTGGGAGTCCCTTTCTTTCTCTCCACAAGCACGTGTGTTGACTTCGTCGCACATGTGCATCTGCACAAGCGTTGAGCTCAGCAGAGCGTGTCTCTTGACACTTGATGTGCGTTGGCTGTGTCTGCCTGCTCCAGTGAAGAGAGAAACGGGAAATCATCTTGGTAGAGGCAACAAAGCAAAAGCGAGGCAGGATCGACATCTGCTCAACAGAGACGGATTCCCTGCGCTGACACAATTCACAGTTACACGAGAAGCAATCTGAGCGGTCCGTCGACCGGAGACGTGTTTCCCAAGAGGTCGTTTAGCGAGTGAACAGCAGTGTGCGCGACTTTCAGGAGTGTGCCTGGAAAGTGCCAGAATCACCAGGAGCATCTGTGCAAAAGCTGCTGCCTCTGAGACCGCATTGAGGCACGTTCCCGTGTCTGCGAGTATATAGACGGCTCTTTCGCGTTCACTCCGAGGGAAACGGTCCGCTATTGCTTCTGTGCGCACAGACGCGATTCCCTTGTCTCTTGCGAACACAGGGAACTCTGTGCATCCAAATCTACAGGCTAAGGACGCGTCTGCGTATGTTTTGGTGTACAATCGAGTGTGCGTGTTCTGACAGCTGCCTCTATGCAGACGTCTCCACAGAGCCACTTCTGAATGCCCCGCAGCCCAGGACTGAATGGATACACTAACAAGTGCACCGGTGTGAGCAACCACATATGCAGAAGGACGTCTTTCATCTCACAGAAGCGCGAACGTCTTGGCGTTCAAGCACATGGCAGAAACAAGGTGTGAACAGATGAGCTGCTGCTATTTTCTCCGTTCGGCATGCTTCGTTGTAGCTCTCTTGCCGGTCGCCGGCTTAGCGGCTTGCTTTGCGCGACTAGCTCTGGGGAGAGAAGGAGATAGCGCCGGAAACCTCGCCTTTTGCCTTCTTCGGCGCTGGAACCTGGTTGCTGCGCCTTCTCTTTGTCCATGTGCACACACACGATTCCTCAGCGAAAACCATGCAGAAACCTTTCCACGAGCACCCAGGGATGTGCACCCAGCACCACGTGCACGCACACGCAGCTAGAGAAAAGCACCTACCTTTTCACACACTGATGCCTAAGCAAACGCGTGGCCACACACACGCACACATCCGCAAGCGCGCCTACTCCCATCTATTGAGGTTGGGGATAGGGGTTGGGGTTAAGTTTAGATTTGGGGTTAGGGGTTGGGGTTAGGTTTAGATTTGGGGTTAGGGGTTGGGGTTAGGGGTTGGGGTTAGGTTTAGATTTGGGGTTAGGTTTACATTTGGGGTTAGGAGTTGGGTTTAGGTTTAGATTTGGGGTTAGGTTTAGATTTGGGGTTAGGGTTTGGGGTTAGGTTTAGATTTGGGGTTACGTTTAGATTTGGAGTTAGGGGTTGGGGTTAGTTTTAGATTTGGGGTTTAGTTTTGGGGTTAGGTTTAGATTTGGGGTTTAGATTTGGGGTTAGGTTTAGATTTGGGGTTTAGATTTGGGGTTAGGTGTTGGGGTTAGATATTGGGGTTAGGTTTAGATTTGGGGTAAGGGGTTGGGGTTAGGTTTAGATTTGGGCTTAGGGGTTGGCGTTAGGTTTAGATTTGGGGTTAGGTTTGAATTTGGGGTTAGTGGTTGGGGTTAGGTTAAGATTTGGGGTTAGGTTTAGATTTGGGGTTAGGGGTTGGGGTTAGGTTTAGATTTGGGGTTAGGTTTAGATTTGGGGTTAGGGGTTGGGGTTAGGTTTAGATATGGGGTTAGGTTTAGATTTGGGGTCAGGGGTTGAGGTTAGGTTTAAATTTGGGGTTAGGTTTAGATTTGGGGATAGGGGTTGGGGTTAGGTTTAGATTTGGGGTTAGGTTTATATTTGGGGTTAGGGGTTGGGGTTAGGTTTAGATTTGGGGTTAGGTTTAGATTTGGGGTTAGGGGTTGGGGTTAGGTTTAGATTTGGGGTTAGGGGTTGGGGTTAGGGGTTGGGGTTAGGTTTAGATTTGGGGTTTAGATTTGGGGTTAGGCTTAGATTTGGGGTTCGGTTTAAATTTGGGGTTTAGATTTGGTGTTAGGTTTAGATTTGGAGTTAGGGGTTGGGGTTAGGTTTAGATTTGGGCTTAGGTTTAGATTTGGGGTTTAGATTTGGGGTTAGGGGTTAGGGTTAGGTTTAGATTTGGGGTTTAGATTTGGGGTTAGGTTTAGATTTGGGGTTAGGTTTAGATTTGGGGTTTAGATTTGGGGTTAGGTTTAGATTTGGGGTTAGGGGTTGGGGTGAGGTTTAGATTTGGGGTTAGGTTTAGATTTGGGGTTTAGATTTGGGGTTAGGTTTAGATTTGGGGTTAGGTTTAGATTTGGGGTTTAGATTTGGGGTTAGGTCTAGATTTGGGGTTAGGGGTTGGGGTTAGGTTTAGATTTGGGGTTTAGATTTGGGGTTAGGTTTAGATTTGGGGTTTAGATTTGGGGTTAGGTTTAGATTTGGGGTTTAGTTTTGGGGTTAGGTTTAGATTTGGGGTTAGGTTTAGATTTGGGGTTTAGATTTGGGGTTAGGTTTAGATTTGGGGTTAGGTTTAGATTTGGGTTTAGGGGTTGGGGTTAGGTTTAGGTTTGGGGCTAGGTTTAGATTTGGGGTTTAGATTTGGGGTTAGGTTTAGATTTGGGGTTTATATTTGGGGTTAGGTTTAGATTTGGGGTTTAGATTTGGGGTTAGGTTTAGATTTGGGGTTAGGGGTTGGGGTTAGGTTTAGATTTGGCGTTAGGTTTAGATTTCGGGTTAGGGGCTGGGGTTAGGTTTAGATTTGGGGTTAGGTTTAGATTTGGGGTTTAGATTTGGGGTTAGGTTTAGATTTGGGTTTAGGTTTAGATTTGGGGTTTAGATTTGGGGTTATCTTTAGATTTTGGGTCAGGGGTTAGGGTTAGGTTTAGATTTGGGGTTAGTTTTAGATTTGGGGTTTAGATTTGGGGTTAGGTTTAGATTTGGGGTTAGGTTTAGATTTGGGGTTAGGGGTTGGGGTTAGGCTTAGACTTGGGCTTGAGATTTGGGGTTAGGTTTAGATTAGGGGTTAGGGGTTGGGGTTAGGTTTAGATTTGGGGTTAGGTTTAAATTTGGGGTTAGGGGTTGGGGTTAGGTTTAGATTTGGGGTTAGGTTTAGATTAGGGGTTAGGGGTTGGGGTTAGGTTTAGATTTGGGTTAGGTTTAGATTTGGGGTTAGGGGTTGGGGTTAGGTTTAGATTTGGGGTTAGGTTTAGATATGGGGTTTAGATTTGCGGTTAGGTTTAGATTTGGGGTTAGGTTTAGATTTGGGGTTTAGATTTGGGGTTAGGTTTAGATTTGGGGTTAGGGGTTGGGGTTAGGTTTAGATTTGGGGTTAGGTTTAGATTTGGGGTTAGGGGTTGGGGTTAGGTTTAGATTTGGGCTTTAGATTTGGGGTTAGGTTTAGATTTGGGGTTAGGTTTAGATTTGGGATTTAGATTTGGGGTTAGGTTTAGATTTGGGTTAGGGGTTTGGGTTAGGTTTAGATTTGGGTTTAGGTTTAGATTTGGGGTTTAGATTTGGGGTTAGGTTTAGATTTGGGGTTAGGGATTGGGGTTAGGTTTAGGTTTGGTTTTTAGATTTGGGGTTAGGTTTAGATTAGGGGTTAGGGGTTGGGGTTAGGTTTAGATTTGGGGTTAGGGTTAGATTTGGAGTTAGGGGTTGGGGTTAGGTTTAGATTTGGGGTTAGGTTTAGATTAGGGGTTAGGGGTTGGGGTTAGGTTTAGATTTGGGTTAGGTTTAGATTTGGGGTTAGGGGTTGGGGTTAGGTTTAGATTTGGGGTTAGGTTTAGATTTGGGGTTTAGATTTGGGGTTAGGTTTAGATTTGGGGTTAGGTTTAGATTTGGGATTTAGATTTGGGGTTAGTTTTAGATTTGGGTTAGGGGTCGGGGTTAGGTTTAGATTTGGGTTTAGGTTTAGATTTGGGGTTTAGATTTGGGGTTAGGTTTAGATTTGGGGTTTAGTTTAGATTTGGGGTTTTGATTTCTGGTTAGGTTTAGATTTGGGGTTAGGTTTAGATTTGGGGTTAGGGGTTGGGGTTAGGTTTAGATTTGGGGTTAGGTTTAGATTTGGGGTTTAGATTTGGGGTTAGGTTTAGATTTGGGGTTAGGGGTTGGGGTTAGGTTTAGATTTGGGGTTAGGTTTAGATTTGGGGTTAGGGGTTGGGGTTAGGTTTAGATTTGGGGTTAGGTTTAGAGTTGGGGTTTAGATTTGGGGTTAGGTCTAGATTTGGGGTTAGGGGTTGGGGTTAGGTTTAGATTTGGGGTTAGGTTTAGATTTGGGGTTCAGATTTGAGGTTAGGTTTAGATTTGGGGTTTAGATTTGGGGTTAGGTTTAGAGTTGGGGTTAGGGGTTCGGGTTAGGTTTAGATTTGGGGTTAGGTTTAGATTTGGGGTTTAGATTTGGCTTTAGGTTTAGATTTGGGGCTAGGTTTAGCTTTGGGTTTAGGGGTTGGGGTTGGGTTTAGATTTGGGGTTAGGTTTGGATTTGGGGTTTAGATTTGGGGTTAGGTTTAGATTTGGGGTTAGGGGTTGGGGTTAGGTTTAGATTTGGGGTTAGGTTTAGATTTGGGGTTTAGATTTGGTGTTAGGTTTAGATTTGGGGTTTAGTTTTGGGGTTAGGTTTAGATTTGGGGTTTAGATTTGGGGTTAGGTTTAGATTTGGGGTTAGGGGTTGCGGTTAGGTTTAGATTTGGGGTTTAGATTTGGGGTTAGGTTTAGATTTGGGGTTAGGTTTAGATTTGGGGTTTAGATTTGGGGTTAGGTTTAGATTTGGGGTTAGGGGTTTGGGTTAGGTTTAGATTTGGGGTTTAGATTTGGGGTTAGGTTTAGATTTGGGGTTAGGTTTAGATTTGGGGTTTAGATTTGGGGTTAGGTCTAGATTTGGGGTTAGGGGTTGGGGTTAGGTTTAAATTTGGGGTTTATATTTGGGATTAGGTTTAGATTTGGGGTTTAGATTTGGGGTTAGGTTTAGATTTGGGGTTATGGGTTGGGGTTAGGTTTAGATTTGGGGTTTAGATTTGGGGTTAGGTTTAGATTTGGGGTTAGGGGTTGGGGTTAGGTTTAGATTTGGGGTTTAGATTTGGGGTTAGGTTTAGATTTGGGATTTAGATTTGGGGTTAGGTTTAGATTTGGGTTAGGGGTTGGGGTTAGGTTTAGATTTGGGGTTTTGATTTGTGGTTAGGTTTAGATTTGGGGTTAGGTTTAGATTTGGGGTTTTGATTTGTGGTTAGGTTTAGATTTGGGGTTAGGTTTAGATTTGGGGTTAGGGGTTGGGGTTAGGTTTAGATTTGGGGTTTAGATTTGGGGTTAGGTTTAGATTTGGGGTTTAGATTTGGGGTTAGGTTTAGATTTGGGATTAGGTTTAGATTTGGGGTTTGGGGTTGGGGTTAGGTTTAGATTTGGGGTTAGGTTTAGATTTGGGGTTTATATTTGGGGTTACGTCTAGATTTGGGGTTAGGGGTTGGGGTTAGGTTTAGATTTGGGGTTAGGTTTAGATTTGGGTTAGGGGTTGGGGTTAGGTTTAGATTTGGGGTTAGGTCTAGATTTGGGGTTAAGGGTTGGGGTTAGGTTTAGATTTGGGGTTAGGTTTAGATTTGGGGTTTAGATTTGGGGTTAGGTTTAGATTTGGGGTTTAGATTTGGGGTTAGGTTTAGATTTGGGGTTAGGGGTTGGGGTTAGGTTTAGATTTGGGGTTAGGTTTAGATTTGGGGTTTGGGGTTGGGGTTAGGTTTAGATTTGGGGTTAGGTTTAGATTTGGGGTTTAGATTTGGAGTTAGGTTTAGATTTGGGGCTAGGTTTAGATTTGGGGTTAGGGGTTGGGGTTGGGTTTAGTTTTGGGGTTAGGTTTAGATTTGGGGTTAGGGATTGGGGTTAGGTTTAGATTTGGGGTTTAGATTTGGGGTTAGGTTTAGATTTGGGGTTAGGGGTTGGGGTTAGGTTTAGATTTGGGGTTAGGTTTAGATTTGGGGTTTAGATTTGGGGTTAGGTCTAGATTTGGGGTTTAGATTTGGGGTTAGGTTTAGATTTGGGGTTAGGGGTTCGGGTTAGGTTTAGATTTGGGGTTAGGTTTAGATTTGGGGTTTAGATTTGGGGTTAGGTTTAGATTTGGGGTTAGGGGTTCGGGTTAGGTTTAGATTTGGGGTTAGGTTTAGATTTGGGGTTTAGATTTGGGGTTAGGTTTAGATTTGGGGTTTAGTTTTGGGGTTAGGTTTAGATTTGGGGTTAGGGGTTGGGGTTAGGTTTAGATTTGGGGTTTAGATTTGGGGTTAGGTTTAGATTTGGGGTTAGGTTTAGATTTGGGGTTTAGATTTGGGATTAGGTTTAGATTTGGGGTTAGGTTTAGATTTGGGGTTTAGATTTGGGGTTAGGTTTAGATTTGGGGTTAGGGGTTGGGGTTAGGTTTAGATTTGGGGTTTAGATTTGGGGTTTAGATTTGGGGTTAGGTTTAGATTTGGGGTTTAGATTTGGGGTTAGGTTTAGATTTGGGGTTAGGGGTTGGGGTTAGGTTTAGTTTTGGGGTTAGGTTTAGATTTGGGGTTAGGGGTTCGGGTTAGGTTTAGATTTGGGGTTTAGTTTTGGGGTTAGGTTTAGATTTGGGGTTAGGGGTTGGGGTTAGGTTTAGATTTGGGGTTAGGTTTAGATTTGGGGTTTAGATTTGGCGTTAGGTTTAGATTTGGGGTTTAGATTTGGGGTTTAGATTTGGGGTTAGGTCTAGATTTGGGGTTAGGGGTTGGGGTTAGGTTTAGATTTGGGGTTTAGATTTGGGATTAGGTTTAGATTTGGGGTTTAGATTTGGGGTTAGGTTTAGATTTGGGGTTTAGTTTTGGGGTTAGGTTTAGATTTGGGGTTAGGTTTAGATTTGGGGTTTAGATTTGGGGTTATGTTTAGATTTGGGTTTAGGGGTTGGGGTTAGGTTTAGATTTGGGGTTAGGTTTAGATTTGGGGTTTAGATTTGGGGTTATGTTTAGATTTGGGGTTAGATTTGGGGTTAGGTTTAGATTTGGGGTTGAGATTTGGGGTTAGGTTTAGATTTGGGGTTAGGGGTTGGGGTTAGGTTTAGATTTGGGGTTTAGATTTGGGGTTAGGTTTAGATTTGGGGTTAGGGGTTTGGGGTTAGGTTTAGATTTGGGGTTTAGATTTGTGGTTAGGTTTAGATTTTGGGTTAGGTGTAGATTTGGGATTTAGATTTGGGGTTAGGTTTAGATTTGGGTTAGGGGATGGGGTTAGGTTTAGATTTGGGTTTAGGTTTAGATTTCGGGTTTAGATTTGGGGTTAGGTTTAGATTTGGGGTTAGGTTTAGATTTGGGGTTTTGATTTGTGGTTAGGTTTAGATTTGGGGTTAGGTTTAGATTTGGGGTTAGGGGTTGGGGTTAGGTTTAGATTTGGGGTTTAGATTTGGGGTTAGGTTTAGATTTGGGGTTAGGGGTTGCGGTTAGGTTTAGATTTGGGGTTAGGTTTAGATTTGGGGTTTAGATTTGGGGTTAGGTTTAGATTTGGGGTTAGGTTTAGATTTGGGGTTTAGATTTGGGGTTACGTCTAGATTTGGGGTTAAGGGTTGGGGTTAGGTTTAGATTTGGGGTTAGGTTTAGATTTGGGGTTTAGATTTGGGGTTAGGTTTAGATTTGGGGTTTAGATTTGGGGTTAGGTTTAGATTTGGGGTTAGGGGTTGGGGTTAGGTTTAGAATTGGGGTTAGGTTTAGATTTGGGGTTTAGATTTGGAGTTAGGTTTAGATTTGGGGCTAGGTTTAGATTTGGGGTTAGGGGTTGGGGTTGGGTTTAGATTTGGGGTTAGGTTTGGATTTGGGCTTTAGATTTGGGGTTAGGTTTAGATTTGGGGTTTTGATTTGGGGTTAGGTTTAGATTTGGGGTTAGGTTTAGATTTGGGGTTTAGATTTGGGGTTAGGTTTAGATTTGGGGTTAGGGGTTGGGGTTAGGTTTAGATTTGGGGTTAGGTTTAGATTTGGGGTTTAGATTTGGGGTTAGGTTTAGATTTGGGGTTTAGATTTGGGGTTAGGTTTAGATTTGGGGTTAGGGGTTGGCGTTAGGTTTAGATTTGGGGTTAGGTTTAGATTTGGGGTTTAGATTTGGGGTTAGGTTTAGATTTGGGGTTAGGTTTAGATTTGGGGTTTAGATTTGGGGTTAGGTCTAGATTTGGAGTT
Organism: Patagioenas fasciata; assembly: GCF_037038585.1. NCBI lineage: Eukaryota > Metazoa > Chordata > Aves > Columbiformes > Columbidae > Patagioenas > Patagioenas fasciata. The sequence goes on along the minus strand of NW_027288553.1, from coordinate 24,744 downwards.
TAGATTTGGGGTTAGGTTTATATTTGGGGTTAGGGGTTCGGGTTAGGTTTAGATTTGGGGTTAGGTTTAGATTTGGGGTTTAGATTTGAGGTTAGGTTTAGATTTGGGGTTAGGTGTTGGGGTTGGGTTTAGATTTGGGGTTAGGTTTAGATTTGGGATTTAGATTTGGGGTTAGGTTTAGATTTGGGGTTAGGTTTAGATTTGGGGTTTAGATTTGGGGTTAGGTTTAGATTTGGGGTTAGGTTTAGATTTGGGGTTTAGATTTGGGGTTTTGGTCTAGATTTGGGGTTAGGAGCTGGGGTTAGGTTTAGATTTGGGGTTAGGTTTAGATTTGGGGTTTAGATTTGGGGTTAGGTTTAGATTTGGGGTTAGGGGTTGGGGTTAGGTTTAGATTTGGGGTTTAGATTTGGGGTTAGGTTTAGATTTGGGGTTAGGTTTAGATTTGGGGTTTAGATTTGGGGTTAGGTTTAGATTTGGGGTTAGGGGTTGGGGTTAGGTTTAGATTTGGGGTTAGGTTTAGATTTGGGGTTAGGGGTTTGGGTTAGGTTTAGATTTAAGGTTTAGATTTGGGGTTAGGTTTAGATTTGGGGTTAGGGGTTGGGGTTAGGTTTAGATTTGGGGTTAGGTTTAGATTTGGGGTTTAGATTTGGGGTTGGGTTTAGATTTGGGGTTAGGGGTTGGGGTTAGGTTTAGATTTGGGGTTAGGTTTAGATTTGGTGTTAGGTTTAGATTTGTGGTTGGGTTTAGATTTGGGGTTTAGATTTGGGGTTAGGTTTAGATTTGGGGTTAGATTTGGGGTTAGGTTTAGATTTGGGGTTGAGATTTGGGGTTAGGTTTAGATTTGGGGTTAGGGGTTGGGGTTAGGTTTAGATTTGGGGTTTAGATTTGGGGTTAGGTTTAGATTTGGGGTTAGGTTTAGATTTGGGGTTTTGTTTTGGGGTTCGGTTTAGATTTGGGTTTAGGGGTTGGGGTTAGGTTTAGATTTGGGGTTAGGTTTAGATTTGGGGTTAGGGGTTGGGGTTAGGTTTAGATTTGGGGTTTTGTTTTGGGGTTAGGTTTAGATTTGGGCTTAGGGGTTGGGGTTAGGTTTAGATTTGGGGTTAGGTTTAGATTTGGGGTTTAGATTTGGGGTTAGGTTTAGATTTGGGGTTTAGATTTGGGGTTTAGATTTGGGGTTAGGTCTAGATTTGGGGTTAGGGGTTGGGATTAGGTTTAGATTTGGGGTTTAGATTTGGGATGAGGTTTAGATTTGTGGTTTAGATTTGGGGTTAGGTTTAGATTTGGGGTTAGGGGTTGGGGTTAGGTTTAGATTTGGGGTTAGGTTTAGATTTGGGGTTTAGATTTGGGGTTATGTTTAGATTTGGGGTTAGGTGTTGGGGTTAGGTTTACATTTGGGGTTAGGTTTAGATTTGGGGATTAGATTTGGGGTTAGGTTTAGATTTGGGGTTAGGTTTAGATTTGGGTTTAGGGGTTGGGTTTAGGTTTAGGTTTGGGGTTAGGTTTAGATTTGGGGTTTAGATTTGGGGTTAGGTTTAGATTTGGGGTTAGGTTTAGATTTGGGGTTTAGATTTGGGGTTAGGTTTAGATTTGGGGTTAGGGGTTGGGGTTAGGTTTAGATTTGGCGTTAGGTTTATATTTGGGGTTAGGGGCTGGGGTTAGGTTTAGATTTGGGGTTAGGTTTAGATTTGGGGTTTAGATTTGGGGTTAGGTTTAGATTTGGGGTTAGGTTTAGATTTGGGTTTAGATTTGGGGTTATCTTTAGATTTTGGCTTAGGGGTTAGGGTTAGGTTTAGATTTGGGGTTAGGTTTAGATTTGGGGTTTAGATTTGGGGTTAGGTTTAGATTTTGGGGTTTAGATTTGGGGTTAGGTTTAGATTTGGGGTTAGGGGTTGGGGTTAGGTTTAGATTTGGGGTTAGGTTTAGATTTGGGGTTTAGATTTGGGGTTAGATTTAGATTTCGGGTTTAGATTTGGGGTTAGGGGTTGGGGTTAGGTTTAGATTTGGGGTTAGGTTTAGATTTGGGTTAGGGGTTGGGGTTAGGTTTAGATTTGGGGTTAGGTTTAGATTTGATTAGGTGTAGATTTGGGGTTAGGGGTTGGGGTTAGGTTTAGATTTGGGGTTAGGTTTAGATTTGGGGTTTAGATTTGGGTTTAGGTTTTGATTAGGGGTTAGGTTTAGATTTGGGGTTTAGATTTGGGGTTAGGTTTAGATTTGGGGTTAGGGGTTGCGGTTAGATTTAGATTTGGGGTTAGGTTTAGATTTGGGGTTTAGATTTGGGGTTAGGTTTAGATTTGGGGTTAGGGGTTGCGGTTAGGTTTACATTTGGGGTTAGGTTTAGATTTGGGGTTAGGAGTTGGGGTTAGGTTTAGATTTGGGGTTTAGATTTGGGGTTAGGTTTAGATTTGGGATTAGGGTTTGGGGTTAGGTTTAGATTTGGGGTTAGGTTTAGATTTAGGGTTTAGATTTGGGGTTAGGTTTAGATTTGGGGTTAGGGGTTGGGGTTAGGTTTAGATTTGGGGTTAGGTTTAGATTTGGGGTTTAGATTTGGGGTTAGGTTTAGATTTGGGGTTTAGATTTGGGGTTAGGTTTAGATTTGGGGTTTAGATTTGCGGTTAGGTTTAGATTTGGGGTTAGGGGTTGGGGTTAGGTTTAGACTTGGGGTTAGGTTTAGATTTGGGATTAGGGGTTGAGGTTAGGTTTAGATTTGGGGTTAGGTTTAGATTTAGGGTTAGGGGTTGGGGTTAGGTTTAGATTTCGGGTTAGGTTTAGATTTGGGATTTAGATTTGGGGTTAGGTTTAGATTTGGGGTTTAGATTTGGGGTTTAGTTTAGATTTGGGGTTAGGGGTTGGGGTTAGGTTTAGATTTGGGGTTTGATTTAGAATTGGGGTTAGGGGTTGGGGTTAGGTTTAGATTTGGGGTTTAGATTTGGGGTTTAGATTTGGGGTTAGGTTTAGATTTGGGGTTAGCTTTAGATTTGGGGTTTAGATTTGGGGTTAGGTTTAGATTTGGGGTTAGGGGCTGGGGTTAGGTTTAGATTTGGGGTTAGGTTTAGATTTGGGGTTTAGATTTGGGGTTAGGTTTAGATTTGGGGTTAGGTTTAGATTTGGGGTTTAGATTTGGGGTTATCTTTAGATTTTGGCTTAGGGGTTAGGGTTAGGTTTAGATTTGGGGTTAGGTTTAGATTTGGGGTTTAGATTTGGGGTTAGGTTTAGATTTGGGGTTTAGATTTGGGGTTAGGTTTAGATTTGGGGTTAGGGGTTGGGGTTAGGTTTAGATTTGGGGTTAGGTTTAGATTTGGGGTTTAGATTTGGGGTTAGGTTTAGATTTCGGGTTTAGATTTGGGGTTAGGGGTTGGGGTTAGGTTTAGATTTGGGGTTTAGATTTGGGGTTAGGTTTAGATTTGGGTTAGGGGTTGGGGTTAGGTTTAGATTTGGGGTTGGGTTTAGATTTGATTAGGTGTAGATTTGGGGTTAGGGGTTGGGGTTAGGTTTAGATTTGGGGTTAGGTTTAGATTTGGGGTTTAGATTTGGGTTTAGGTTTTGATTAGGGGTTAGGTTTAGATTTGGGGTTTAGATTTGGGGTTAGGTTTAGATTTGGTGTTAGGGGTTGCGGTTAAATTTAGATTTGGGGTTAGGTTTAGATTTGGGGTTTAGATTTGGGGTTAGGTTTAGATTTGGGGTTAGGGGTTGCGGTTAGGTTTAGATTTGGGGTTAGGTTTAGATTTGGGGTTAGGAGTTGGGGTTAGGTTTAGATTTGGGGTTTAGATTTGGGGTTAGGTTTAGATTTGGGGTTAGGGTTTGGGGTTAGGTTTAGATTTGGGGTTAGGTTTAGATTTAGGGTTTAGATTTGGGGTTAGGTTTAGATTTGGGGTTAGGGGTTGGGGTTAGGTTTAGATTTGGGGTTTAGATTTGGGGTTAGGTTTAGATTTGGGGTTTAGATTTGGGGTTAGGTTTAGAGTTGGGGTTTAGATTTGCGGTTAGGTTTAGATTTGGGGTTAGGGGTTGGGGTTAGGTTTTGATTTGGGGTTAGGTTTAGATTTGGGATTAGGGGTTGAGGTTAGGTTTAGATTTGGGGTTAGGTTTAGATTTAGGGTTAGGGGTTGGGGTTAGGTTTAGATTTCGGGTTAGGTTTAGATTTGGGATTTAGATTTGGGGTTAGGTTTAGATTTGGGGTTTAGATTTGGGGTTTAGTTTAGATTTGGGGTTAGGGGTTGGGGTTACGTTTAGATTTGGGGTTTGATTTAGATTTGGGGTTAGGGGTTGGGGTTAGGTTTAGATTTGGGGTTTAGATTTGGGGTTTAGTTTAGATTTGGGGTTAGGTGTTGGGGTTAGGTTTAGATTTGGGGTTAGGTTTAGATTTGGGGTTAGGGGTTGGGGTTAGGTTTAGATTTGGGGTTTAGATTTGGGGTTTAGATTTGGGGTTAGCTTTAGATTTGGGGTTAGCTTTAGATTTGGGGTTTAGATTTGGGGTTAGGTTTAGATTTGGGGTTAGGGGTTGGGGTTAGGTTTAGATTTGGGGTTAGGTTTAGATTTGGGGTTTAGATTTGGGGTTAGGTTTAGATTTGGGGTTAGGTTTAGTTTTGGGGTTAGGGGTTGGGGTTAGGTTTAGATTTGGGGTTAGGTTTAGATTTGGGGTTAGGTTTAGATTTGGGGTTAGGGGTTGGGCTTAGGTTTAGATTTGGGGTTTATATTTGGGGTTAGGTTTAGATTTGGGGTTAGGGGTTGGGGTTAGGTTTAGAATTGGGGTTAGGTTTAGATTTGGGGTTTAGATTTGGGGTTAGGTTTAGATCTGGGGTATAGATTTGGGGTTAGGTCTAGATTTGGGGTTAGGGGTTGGGGTTAGGTTTAGATTTGGGGTTAGGTTTAGATTTGCGGTTAGGGGTTGGGGTTAGGTTTAGATTTGGGTAGGTTTAGATTTGGGGTTAGGGGTTGGGGTTAGGATTAGATTTGGGGTTATGTTTAGATTTGGGGTTTTGATTTGGGGTTAGGTTTAGATTTGGGGTTAGGTTTAGATTTGGGGTTTAGATTTGGGGTTAGGTTTAGATTTGGGGTTAGGGGTTGGGCTTAGGTTTAGATTTGGGGTTATGTTTAGATTTTGGGGTTTAGATTTGGGGTTAGGTTTAGATTAGGGGTTAGGTTTAGATCTGGGGTTTAGATTTGGGGTTAGGTTTAGATTTGGGGTTAGGTTTAGATTTGGGGTTAGTTTTAGATTTGGGGTTAGGGGTTGGGGTTAGGTTTAGATTTGGGGTTAGGGGTTGGGGTTAGGTTTAGATGTGGGTTTAGGTTTAGATTTGGGGTTAGGGGTTTTGGTTAGGTTTAGATTTGGGGTTTATATTTGGGGTTAGGTTTAGATTTGGGGTTAGGGGTTGGGGTTAGGTTTAGATTTGTGGTTAGGTTTAGATTTGGGATTTAGATTTGGGGTTAGTTTTAGATTTGGGGTTAGGGGTTGGGGTTAGGTTTAGATTTGGGGTTAGGTTTAGATTTGGGGTTTAGATTTGGGGTTAGGTTTAGATTTGGGGTTTAGATTTGCGGTTAGGTTTAGATTTGGGGTTAGGGGTTGGGGTTAGGTTTAGATTTGGGGTTAGGTTTAGATTTGGGGTTAGGTTTAGTTTTGGGGTTAGGGGTTGGGTTTAGGTTTAGATTTGGGGTTAGGTTTAGATTTGGGGTTAGGGGTTGGTGTTAGGTTTAGATTTGGGGTTAGGTTTAGATTTGGGGTTAGGTTTAGTTTTGGGGTTAGGGGTTGGGGTTAGGTTTAGATTTGGGGTTAGGTTTAGATTTGGGGTTAGGGGTTGGGGTTAGGTTTAGATTTGGGGTTTATATTTAGGGTTAGGTTTAGATTTAGGCTTAGGGGTTGGGGTTAGGTTTAGATTTGGGGTTAGGTTTAGATTTGGGGTTAGGAGATGGGGTTAGGTTTAGATTTGGGGTTAGGTTTAGTTTTGGGGTTTAGATTTGGGGTTAGGTTTAGATTTGGGGTTTAGATTTGGGGTAGGGGTTGGGGTTAGGTTTAGATTTGGGGTTTAGATTTGGGGTTAGGTTTAGATTTGGGGTTAGGGGTTGGGGTTAGGTTTAGATTTGGGGTTAGGTTTAAATTTGGGCTTAGGGGTTGGGGTTAGGTTTAGATTTGGGGTTAGGTTTAGATTTGGGGTTAGGGGTTGGGTTTAGGTTTAGATTTGGGGTTAGGTTTAGATTTGGGGTTAGGGGTTGGGGTTAGGTTTAGATTTGGGGTTAGGTTTAGATTTGGGGTTTAGATTTGGGGTTAGGTTTAGATTTGGCGTTAGGTTTAGTTTTGGGGTTAGGGGTTGGGGTTAGGTTTAGATTTGGGGTTAGGTTTAGATTTGGGGTTAGGTTTAGATTTGGGGTTAGGGGTTGGGGTTAGGTTTAGATTTGGGGTTTATATTTGGGGTTAGGTTTAGATTTGGGGTTAGGGGTTGGGGTTAGGTTTAGAATTGGGGTTAGGTTTAGATTTGGGGTTTAGATTTGGGGTTAGGTTTAGATTTGGGGTTAGGTTTAGATCTGGGGTATAGATTTGGGGTTAGGTCTAGATTTGGGGTTAGGGGTTGGGGTTAGGTTTAGATTTGGGGTTAGGTTTAGATTTGGGGTTAGGGGTTGGGGTTAGGTTTAGATTTGGGTTAGGTTTAGATTTGGGGTTAGGGGTTGGGGTTAGGTTTAGATTTGGGGTTAGATTTAGATTTGGGGTTTAGATTTGGAATTAGGTTTAGATTTGGGGTTAGGTTTAGATTTGGGGTTTAGATATAGGCTTAGGTTTAGATTTGGGGTTAGGTTTAGATTTGGGGTTTAGATTTGGGGTTAGGTTTAGATTTGGGGTTAGGAGTTGGGGTTAGGTTTAGATTTGGGGTTTAGATTTGGGGTTAGGTTTAGATTTGGGGTTTAGATTTGGGGTTAGGTTTAGATTTGGGGTTAGGGGTTGGGGTTAGGTTTAGATTTGGGGTTAGGGTTAGATTTGGGGTTAGGTTTAGATTTGGGGTTAGGGGTTGGGGTTAGGTTTAGATTTGGGGTTAGGTTTAGATTTGCGGTTAGGGGTTGGGTTTAGGTTTAGATTTGGGGTTAGGTTTAGATTTGGGGTTAGGGTTTGGGGTTAGGTTTAGATTTGGGGTTAGGTTTAGATTTGGGGTTTAGATTTGGGGTTAGGTTTAGATTTGGGGTTTAGATTTGGGGTTAGGTTTAGATTATGGGTTAGGGGTTGGGCTTAGGTTTAGATTTGGTGTTAGGTTTAGATTTGAGGTTTAGATTTGGAATTAGGTTTAGATTTGGGGTTAGGTTTAGATTTGGGGTTTAGATATGGGCTTAGGTTTAGATTTGGGGTTAGGTTTAGATTTGGGGTTTAGATTTGGGGTTAGGTTTAGATTTGGGGTTAGGAGTTGTGGTTAGGTTTAGATTTGGGGTTTAGATTTGGGGTTAGGTTTAGATTTGGGGTTAGGTTTAGATTTGGGGTTTAGATTTGGGGTTAGGTTTAGATTTGGGGTTAGGGGTTGTGGTTAGGTTTAGATTTGGGGTTTAGATTTGGGGTTAGGTTTAGATTTGGGGTTTTGTTTTGGGGTTAGGTTTAGATTTGGGTTTAGGGGTTGGGGTTAGGTTTAGATTTGGGGTTAGGTTTAGATTTGGGGTTAGGGGTTCGGGTTAGGTTTAGATTTGGGGTTTTGTTTTGGGGTTAGGTTTAGATTTGGGCTTAGGGGTTGGGGTTAGGTTTAGATTTGGGGTTAGGTTTAGATTTGGGGTTTAGATTTGGGGTTTAGATTTGGGGTTAGGTCTAGATTTGGGGTTAGGGGTTGGGATTAGGTTTAGATTTGGGGTTTAGATTTGGGATGAGGTTTAGATTTGTGGTTTAGATTTGGGGTTAGGTTTAGATTTGGGGTTAGGGGTTGGGGTTAGGTTTAGATTTGGGGTTAGGTTTAGATTTGGGGTTTAGATTTGGGGTTATGTTTAGATTTGGGGTTAGGTGTTGGGGTTAGGTTTACATTTGGGGTTAGGTTTAGATTTGGGGATTAGATTTGGGGTTAGGTTTAGATTTGGGGTTAGGTTTAGATTTGGGTTTAGGGGTTGGGGTTAGGTTTAGATTTGGGGTTAGGTTTAGATTTGGGGTTTAGATTTGGGGTTAGGTTTAGATTTGGGGTTAGGTTTAGATTTGGGGTTTAGATTTGGGGTTAGGTTTAGATTTGGGGTTAGGGGTTGGGGTTAGGTTTAGATTTGGCGTTAGGTTTATATTTGGGGTTAGGGGCTGGGGTTAGGTTTAGATTTGGGGTTAGGTTTAGATTTGGGGTTTAGATTTGGGGTTAGGTTTAGATTTGGGGTTAGGTTTAGATTTGGGGTTTAGATTTGGGGTTATCTTTAGATTTTGGCTTAGGGGTTAGGGTTAGGTTTAGATTTGGGGTTAGGTTTAGATTTGGGGTTTAGATTTGGGGTTAGGTTTAGATTTTGGGGTTTAGATTTGGGGTTAGGTTTAGATTTGGGGTTAGGGGTTGGGGTTAGGTTTAGATTTGGGGTTAGGTTTAGATTTGGGGTTTAGATTTGGGGTTAGGTTTAGATTTCGGGTTTAGATTTGGGGTTAGGGGTTGGGGTTAGGTTTAGATTTGGGGTTAGGTTTAGATTTGGGTTAGGGGTTGGGGTTAGGTTTAGATTTGGGGTTAGGTTTAGATTTGATTAGGTGTAGATTTGGGGTTAGGGGTTGGGGTTAGGTTTAGATTTGGGGTTAGGTTTAGATTTGGGGTTTAGATTTGGGTTTAGGTTTTGATTAGGGGTTAGGTTTAGATTTGGGGTTTAGATTTGGGGTTAGGCTTAGATTTGGGGTTAGGGGTTGCGGTTAGATTTAGATTTGGGGTTAGGTTTAGATTTGGGGTTTAGATTTGGGGTTAGGTTTAGATTTGGGGTTAGGGGTTGCGGTTAGGTTTACATTTGGGGTTAGGTTTAGATTTGGGGTTAGGAGTTGGGGTTAGGTTTAGATTTGGGGTTTAGATTTGGGGTTAGGGTTTGGGGTTAGGTTTAGATTTGGGGTTAGGTTTAGATTTAGGGTTTAGATTTGGGGTTAGGTTTAGATTTGGGGTTAGGGGTTGGGGTTAGGTTTAGATTTGGGGTTAGGTTTAGATTTGGGGTTTAGATTTGGGGTTAGGTTTAGATTTGGGGTTTAGATTTGGGGTTAGGTTTAGATTTGGGGTTTAGATTTGCGGTTAGGTTTAGATTTGGGGTTAGGGGTTGGGGTTAGGTTTAGATTTGGGGTTAGGTTTAGATTTGGGATTAGGGGTTGAGGTTAGGTTTAGATTTGGGGTTAGGTTTAGATTTAGGGTTAGGGGTTGGGGTTAGGTTTAGATTTCGGGTTAGGTTTAGATTTGGGATTTAGATTTGGGGTTAGGTTTAGATTTGGGGTTTAGATTTGGGGTTTAGTTTAGATTTGGGGTTAGGGGTTGGGGTTAGGTTTAGATTTGGAGTTTGATTTAGAATTGGGGTTAGGGGTTGGGGTTAGGTTTAGATTTGGGGTTTAGATTTGGGGTTTAGATTTGGGGTTAGGTTTAGATTTGGGGTTAGCTTTAGATTTGGGGTTTAGATTTGGGGTTAGGTTTAGATTTGGGGTTAGGGGCTGGGGTTAGGTTTAGATTTGGGGTTAGGTTTAGATTTGGGGTTTAGATTTGGGGTTAGGTTTAGATTTGGGGTTTAGATTTGGGGTTATCTTTAGATTTTGGCTTAGGGGTTAGGGTTAGGTTTAGATTTGGGGTTAGGTTTAGATTTGGGGTTTAGATTTGGGGTTAGGTTTAGATTTGGGGTTTAGATTTGGGGTTAGGTTTAGATTTGGGGTTAGGGGTTGGGGTTAGGTTTAGATTTGGGGTTAGGTTTAGATTTGGGGTTTAGATTTGGGGTTAGGTTTAGATTTCGGGTTTAGATTTGGGGTTAGGGGTTGGGGTTAGGTTTAGATTTGGGGTTTAGATTTGGGGTTAGGTTTAGATTTGGGTTAGGGGTTGGGGTTAGGTTTAGATTTGGGGTTGGGTTTAGATTTGATTAGGTGTAGATTTGGGGTTAGGGGTTGGGGTTAGGTTTAGATTTGGGGTTAGGTTTAGATTTGGGGTTTAGATTTGGGTTTAGGTTTTGATTAGGGGTTAGGTTTAGATTTGGGGTTTAGATTTGGGGTTAGGTTTAGATTTGGTGTTAGGGGTTGCGGTTAAATTTAGATTTGGGGTTAGGTTTAGATTTGGGGTTTAGATTTGGGGTTAGGTTTAGATTTGGGGTTAGGGGTTGCGGTTAGGTTTAGATTTGGGGTTAGGTTTAGATTTGGGGTTAGGAGTTGGGGTTAGGTTTAGATTTGGGGTTTAGATTTGGGGTTAGGTTTAGATTTGGGGTTAGGGTTTGGGGTTAGGTTTAGATTTGGGGTTAGGTTTAGATTTAGGGTTTAGATTTGGGGTTAGGTTTAGATTTGGGGTTAGGGTTTGGGGTTAGGTTTAGATTTGGGGTTAGGTTTAGATTTAGGGTTTAGATTTGGGGTTAGGTTTAGATTTGGGGTTAGGGGTTGGGGTTAGGTTTAGATTTGGGGATAGGTTTAGATTTGGGGTTTAGATTTGGGGTTAGGTTTAGATTTGGTGTTTAGATTTGGGGTTAGGTTTAGATTTGGGGTTTAGATTTGCGGTTAGGTTATATTTGGGGTTAGGGGTTGGGGTTAGGTTTTGATTTGGGGTTAGGTTTAGATTTGGGATTAGGGGTTGAGGTTAGGTTTTGATTTGGGGTTAGGTTTAGATTTAGGGTTAGGGGTTGGGGTTAGGTTTAGATTTCGGGTTAGGTTTAGATTTGGGGTTTAGATTTGGGGTTAGGTTTAGATTTGGGGTTTAGATTTGGGGTTTAGTTTAGATTTGGGGTTAGGGGTTGGGGTTAGGTTTAGATTTGGGGTTTGATTTAGATTTGGGGTTAGGGGTTGGGGTTAGGTTTAGATTTGGGGTTTAGATTTGGGGTTTAGTTTAGATTTGGGGTTAGGTGTTGGGGTTAGGTTTAGATTTGGGGTTAGGTTTAGATTTGGGGTTAGGGGTTGGGGTTAGGTTTAGATTTGGGGTTTAGATTTGGGGTTTAGATTTGGGGTTAGCTTTAGATTTGGGGTTAGCTTTAGATTTGGGGTTTAGATTTGGGGTTAGGTTTAGATTTGGGGTTAGGGGTTGGGGTTAGGTTTAGATTTGGGGTTAGGTTTAGATTTGGGGTTTAGATTTGGGGTTAGGTTTAGATTTGGGGTTAGGTTTAGTTTTGGGGTTAGGGGTTGGGGTTAGGTTTAGATTTGGGGTTTATATTTGGGGTTAGGTTTAGATTTGGGGTTAGGGGTTGGGGTTAGGTTTAGAATTGGGGTTAGGTTTAGATTTGGGGTTTAGATTTGGGGTTAGGTTTAGATCTGGGGTATAGATTTGGGGTTAGGTCTAGATTTGGGGTTAGGGGTTGGGGTTAGGTTTAGATTTGGGGTTAGGTTTAGATTTGCGGTTAGGGGTTGGGGTTAGGTTTAGATTTGGGTAGGTTTAGATTTGGGGTTAGGGGTTGGGGTTAGGATTAGATTTGGGGTTATGTTTAGATTTGGGGTTTTGATTTGGGGTTAGGTTTAGATTTGGGGTTAGGTTTAGATTTGGGGTTTAGATTTGGGGTTAGGTTTAGATTTGGGGTTAGGGGTTGGGCTTAGGTTTAGATTTGGGCTTATGTTTAGATTTTGGGGTTTAGATTTGGGGTTAGGTTTAGATTAGGGGTTAGGTTTAGATCTGGGGTTTAGATTTGGGGTTAGGTTTAGATTTGGGGTTAGGTTTAGATTTGGGGTTAGTTTTAGATTTGGGGTTAGGGGTTGGGGTTAGGTTTAGATTTGGGGTTAGGGGTTGGGGTTAGGTTTAGATGTGGGTTTAGGTTTAGATTTGGGGTTAGGGGTTGTGGTTAGGTTTAGATTTGGGGTTTATATTTTGGGTTAGGTTTAGATTTGGGGTTAGGGGTTGGGGTTAGGTTTAGATTTGTGGTTAGGTTTAGATTTGGGGTTTAGATTTGGGGTTAGGTTTAGATTTGGGGTTAGGGGTTGGGGTTAGGTTTAGATTTGGGGTTAGGTTTAGATTTGGGGTTTAGATTTGGGGTTAGGTTTAGATTTGGGGTTAGGTTTAGATCTGGGGTTTAGATTTGGGGTTAGGTTTAGATTTGGGGTTAGGTTTAGATTTGGGGTTAGGTTTAGATCTGGGGTTTAGATTTGGGGTTAGGTTTAGATTTGGGGTTAGGGGTTGGGGTTAGGTTTAGATTTGGGGTTAGGTTTAGATTTGGGGTTAGGTTTAGTTTTGGGGTTAGGGGTTGGGGTTAGGTTTAGATTTGGGGTTAGGTTTAGATTTGGGGTTAGGGGTTGGGGTTAGGTTTAGATCTGGGGTTAGGTTTAGATTTGGGGTTTATATTTAGGGTTAGGTTTAGATTTAGGCTTAGGGGTTGGGGTTAGGTTTAGATTTGGGGTTAGGTTTAGATTTGGGGTTAGGAGATGGGGTTAGGTTTAGATTTGGGGTTAGGTTTAGATTTGGGGTTTAGATTTAAGGTTAGGTTTAGATTTGGGGTTTAGATTTGGGGTAGGGGTTGGGGTTAGGTTTAGATTTGGGGTTTAGATTTGGGGTTAGGTTTAGATTTGGGGTTAGGGGTTGGGGTTAGGTTTAGATTTGGGGTTAGGTTTAAATTTGGGGTTAGGGGTTGGGGTTAGGTTTAGATTTGGGGTTAGGTTTAGATTTGGGGTTAGGGGTTGGGTTTAGGTTTAGATTTGGGGTTAGGTTTAGATTTGGGGTTAGGGGTTGGGGTTAGGTTTAGATTTGGGGTTAGGTTTAGATTTGGGGTTTAGATTTGGGGTTAGGTTTAGATTTGGCGTTAGGTTTAGTTTTGGGGTTAGGGGTTGGGGTTAGGTTTAGATTTGGGGTTAGGTTTAGATTTGGGGTTAGGTTTAGATTTGGGGTTAGGGGTTGGGGTTAGGTTTAGATTTGGGGTTTATATTTGGGGTTAGGTTTAGATTTGGGGTTAGGGGTTGGGGTTAGGTTTAGAATTGGGGTTAGGTTTAGATTTGGGGTTTAGATTTGGGGTTAGGTTTAGATTTGGGGTTAGGTTTAGATCTGGGGTATAGATTTGGGGTTAGGTCTAGATTTGGGGTTAGGGGTTGGGGTTAGGTTTAGATTTGGGGTTAGGTTTAGATTTGGGGTTAGGGGTTGGGGTTAGGTTTAGATTTGGGTTAGGTTTAGATTTGGGGTTAGGGGTTGGGGTTAGGTTTAGATTTGGGGTTAGATTTAGATTTGGGGTTTAGATTTGGAATTAGGTTTAGATTTGGGGTTAGGTTTAGATTTGGGGTTTAGATATGGGCTTAGGTTTAGATTTGGGGTTAGGTTTAGATTTGGGGTTTAGATTTGGGGTTAGGTTTAGATTTGGGGTTAGGAGTTGGGGTTAGGTTTAGATTTGGGGTTTAGATTTGGGGTTAGGTTTAGATTTGGGGTTTAGATTTGGGGTTAGGTTTAGATTTGGGGTTAGGGGTTGGGGTTAGGTTTAGATTTGGGGTTAGGTTTAGATTTGGGGTTAGGGGTTGGGTTTAGGTTTAGATTTGGGGTTAGGTTTAGATTTGGGGTTAGGGGTTGGGGTTAGGTTTAGATTTGGGGTTAGGTTTAGATTTGGGGTTTAGATTTGGGGTTAGGTTTAGATTTGGGGTTTAGATTTGGGGTTAGGTTTAGATTATGGGTTAGGGGTTGGGCTTAGGTTTAGATTTGGTGTTAGGTTTAGATTTGAGGTTTAGATTTGGAATTAGGTTTAGATTTGGGGTTAGGTTTAGATTTGGGGTTTAGATATGGGCTTAGGTTTAGATTTGGGGTTAGGTTTAGATTTGGGGTTTAGATTTGGGGTTAGGTTTAGATTTGGGGTTAGGAGTTGGGGTTAGGTTTAGATTTGGGGTTTAGATTTGGGGTTAGGTTTAGATTTGGGGTTAGGTTTAGATTTGGGGTTTAGATTTGGGGTTAGGTTTAGATTTGGGGTTAGGGGTTGTGGTTAGGTTTAGATTTGGGGTTTAGATTTGGGGTTAGGTTTAGATTTGGGGTTAGGGGTTGGGGTTAGGTTTAGATTTGTGGTTAGGTTTAGATTTGGGGTTTAGATTTGGGGTTAGGTTTAGATTTGGGGTTTAGATTTGCGGTTAGGTTTAGATTTGGGGTTAGGGGTTGGGGTTAGGTTTAGATTTGGGGTTAGGTTTAGATTTGGGATTAGGGGTTGAGGTTAGGTTTAGATTTGGGGTTAGGTTTAGATTTAGGGTTAGGGGTTGGGGTTAGGTTTAGATTTCGGGTTAGGTTTAGATTTGGGATTTAGATTTGGGCTTAGGTTTAGATTTGGGGTTTAGATTTGGGGTTAGGTTTAGATTTGGGGTTAGGTTTAGATCTGGGGTTTAGATTTGGGGTTAGGTTTAGATTTGGGGTTAGGTTTAGATTTGGGGTTAGGTTTAGATTTGGGGTTAGGGGTTGGGGTTAGGTTTAGATTTGGGGTTAGGGGTTGGGGTTAGGTTTAGATGTGGGTTTAGGTTTAGATTTGGGGTTAGGGGTTGTGGTTAGGTTTAGATTTGGGGTTTATATTTGGGGTTAGGTTTAGATTTGGGGTTAGGGGTTGGGGTTAGGTTTAGATTTGTGGTTAGGTTTAGATTTGGGGTTTAGATTTGGGGTTAGGTTTAGATTTGGGGTTAGGGGTTGGGGTTAGGTTTAGATTTGGGGTTAGGTTTAGATTTGGGGTTTAGATTTGGGGTTAGGTTTAGATTTGGGGTTTAGATTTGCGGTTAGGTTTAGATTTGGGGTTAGGGGTTGGGGTTAGGTTTAGATTTGGGGTTAAGTTTAGATTTGGGGTTAGGTTTAGTTTTGGGGTTAGGGGTTGGGTTTAGGTTTAGATTTGGGGTTAGGTTTAGATTTGGGGTTAGGGGTTGGGGTTAGGTTTAGATTTGGGGTTAGGTTTAGATTTGGGGTTAGGTTTAGTTTTGGGGTTAGGGGTTGGGGTTAGGTTTAGATTTGGGGTTAGGTTTAGATTTGGGGTTAGGGGTTGGGGTTAGGTTTAGATTTGGGGTTAGGTTTAGATTTGGGGTTAGGTTTAGATTTGGGGTTTAGATTTAGGGTTAGGTTTAGATTTGGGCTTAGGGGTTGGGGTTAGGTTTAGATTTGGGGTTAGGTTTAGATTTGGGGTTAGGAGATGGGGTTAGGTTTAGATTATGGGTTAGGTTTAGATTTGGGGTTTAGATTTGGGGTTAGGTTTAGATTTGGGGTTTAGATTTGGGGTAGGGGTTGGGGTTAGGTTTAGATTTGGGGTTTAGATTTGGGGTTAGGTTTAGATTTGGGGTTAGGGGTTGGGGTTAGGTTTAGATTTGGGGTTAGGTTTAGATTTGGGGTTAGGTTTAAATTTGGGGTTAGGGGTTGGGGTTAGGTTTAGATTTGGGGTTAGGTTTAGATTTGGGGTTAGGGGTTGGGTTTAGGTTTAGATTTGGGGTTAGGTTTAGATTTGGGGTTAGGGGTTGGGGTTAGGTTTAGATTTGGGGTTAGGTTTATATTTGGTGTTTAGATTTGGGGTTAGGTTTAGTTTTGGGGTTAGGTTTATATTTGGTGTTTAGATTTGGGGTTAGGTTTAGATTTGGGGTTAGGTTTAGTTTTGGGGTTAGGGGTTGGGGTTAGGTTTAGATTTGGGGTTAGGTTTAGATTTGGGGTTAGGTTTAGATTTGGGGTTAGGGGTTGGGGTTAGGTTTAGATTTGGGGTTTATATTTGGGGTTAGGTTTAGATTTGGGGTTAGGGGTTGGGGTTAGGTTTAGAATTGGGGTTAGGTTTAGATTTGGGGTTTAGATTTGGGGTTAGGTTTAGATTTGGGGTTAGGTTTAGATCTGGGGTATAGATTTGGGGTTAGGTCTAGATTTGGGGTTAGGGGTTGGGGTTAGGTTTAGATTTGGGGTTAGGTTTAGATTTGCGGTTAGGGGTTGGGGTTAGGTTTAGATTTGGGTTAGGTTTAGATTTGGGGTTAGGGGTTGGGGTTAGGTTTAGATTTGGGGTTAGGTTTAGATTTGGGGTTAGGTTTAGATTTGGGGTTAGGGGTTGGGGTTAGGTTTAGATTTGGGGTTTATATTTGGGGTTAGGTTTAGATTTGGGGTTAGGGGTTGGGGTTAGGTTTAGAATTGGGGTTAGGTTTAGATTTGGGGTTAGGGGTTGGGGTTAGGTTTAGATTTGGGGTTAGGGGTTGGGGTTAGGTTTAGATTTGGGGTTAGGGTTAGATTTGGGGTTAGGTTTAGATTTGGGGTTAGGGGTTGGGGTTAGGTTTAGATTTGGGGTTAGGTTTAGATTTGGGGTTAGGGGTTGGGTTTAGGTTTAGATTTGGGGTTAGGTTTAGATTTGGGGTTAGGGGTTGGGGTTAGGTTTAGATTTGGGGTTAGGTTTAGATTTGGGGTTTAGATTTGGGGTTAGATTTAGATTTGGGGTTTAGATTTGGGGTTAGGTTTAGATTATGGGTTAGGGGTTGGGCTTAGGTTTAGATTTGGTGTTAGGTTTAGATTTGAGGTTTAGATTTGGAATTAGGTTTAGATTTGGGGTTAGGTTTAGATTTGGGGTTTAGATATGGGCTTAGGTTTAGATTTGGGGTTAGGTTTAGATTTGGGGTTTAGATTTGGGGTTAGGTTTAGATTTGGGGTTAGGAGTTGGGGTTAGGTTTAGATTTGGGGTTTAGATTTGGGGTTAGGTTTAGATTTGGGGTTAGGTTTAGATTTGGGGTTTAGATTTGGGGTTAGGTTTAGATTTGGGGTTAGGGGTTGTGGTTAGGTTTAGATTTGGGGTTTAGATTTGGGGTTAGGTTTAGATTTGGGGTTAGGGGTTGGGGTTAGGTTTAGATTTGTGGTTAGGTTTAGATTTGGGGTTTAGATTTGGGGTTAGGTTTAGATTTGGAGTTTAGATTTGGGGTTAGGTTTAGATTTGGGGTTAGGGGTTGGGGTTAGGTTTAGATTTGGGGTTAGGTTTAGATTTGGGATTAGGGGTTGAGGTTAGGTTTAGATTTGGGGTTAGGTTTAGATTTAGGGTTAGGGGTTGGGGTTAGGTTTAGATTTCGGGTTAGGTTTAGATTTGGAATTTAGATTTGGGGTTAGGTTTAGATTTGGGGTTTAGATTTGGGGTTAGGTTTAGATTTGGGGTTAGGGGTTGGGGTTAGGTTTAGATTTGGGGTTAGGTTTAGATTTGGGGTTAGGGGTTGGGGTTAGGTTTAGATTTGTGGTTAGGTTTAGATTTGGGGTTTAGATTTGGGGTTAGGTTTAGATTTGGGGTTAGGGGTTGGGGTTAGGTTTAGATTTGGGGTTAGGTTTAGATTTGGGGTTTAGATTTGGGGTTAGGTTTAGATTTGGGGTTAGGTTTAGATCTGGGGTTTAGATTTGGGGTTAGGTTTAGATTTGGGGTTAGGTTTAGATTTGGGGTTAGGTTTAGATCTGGGGTTTAGATTTGGGGTTAGGTTTAGATTTGGGGTTAGGGGTTGGGGTTAGGTTTAGATTTGGGGTTAGGTTTAGATTTGGGGTTAGGTTTAGTTTTGGGGTTAGGGGTTGGGGTTAGGTTTAGATTTGGGGTTAGGTTTAGATTTGGGGTTAGGGGTTGGGGTTAGGTTTAGATCTGGGGTTAGGTTTAGATTTGGGGTTTATATTTAGGGTTAGGTTTAGATTTAGGCTTAGGGGTTGGGGTTAGGTTTAGATTTGGGGTTAGGTTTAGATTTGGGGTTAGGAGATGGGGTTAGGTTTAGATTTGGGGTTAGGTTTAGATTTGGGGTTTAGATTTAAGGTTAGGTTTAGATTTGGGGTTTAGATTTGGGGTAGGGGTTGGGGTTAGGTTTAGATTTGGGGTTTAGATTTGGGGTTAGGTTTAGATTTGGGGTTAGGGGTTGGGGTTAGGTTTAGATGTGGGGTTAGGTTTAAATTTGGTGTTAGGGGTTGGGGTTAGGTTTAGATTTGGGGTTAGGTTTAGATTTGGGGTTAGGGGTTGGGTTTAGGTTTAGATTTGGGGTTAGGTTTAGATTTGGGGTTAGGGGTTGGGGTTAGGTTTAGATTTGGGGTTAGGTTTAGATTTGGGGTTTAGATTTGGGGTTAGGTTTAGATTTGGCGTTAGGTTTAGTTTTGGGGTTAGGGGTTGGGGTTAGGTTTAGATTTGGGGTTAGGTTTAGATTTGGGGTTAGGTTTAGATTTGGGGTTAGGGGTTGGGGTTAGGTTTAGATTTGGGGTTTATATTTGGGGTTAGGTTTAGATTTGGGGTTAGGGGTTGGGGTTAGGTTTAGAATTGGGGTTAGGTTTAGATTTGGGGTTTAGATTTGGGGTTAGGTTTAGATTTGGGGTTAGGTTTAGATCTGGGGTATAGATTTGGGGTTAGGTCTAGATTTGGGGTTAGGGGTTGGGGTTAGGTTTAGATTTGGGGTTAGGTTTAGATTTGGGGTTAGGGGTTGGGGTTAGGTTTAGATTTGGGTTAGGTTTAGATTTGGGGTTAGGGGTTGGGGTTAGGTTTAGATTTGGGGTTAGATTTAGATTTGGGGTTTAGATTTGGAATTAGGTTTAGATTTGGGGTTAGGTTTAGATTTGGGGTTTAGATATGGGCTTAGGTTTAGATTTGGGGTTAGGTTTAGATTTGGGGTTTAGATTTGGGGTTAGGTTTAGATTTGGGGTTAGGAGTTGGGGTTAGGTTTAGATTTGGGGTTTAGATTTGGGGTTAGGTTTAGATTTGGGGTTTAGATTTGGGGTTAGGTTTAGATTTGGGGTTAGGGGTTGGGGTTAGGTTTAGATTTGGGGTTAGGTTTAGATTTGGGGTTAGGGGTTGGGTTTAGGTTTAGATTTGGGGTTAGGTTTAGATTTGGGGTTAGGGGTTGGGGTTAGGTTTAGATTTGGGGTTAGGTTTAGATTTGGGGTTTAGATTTGGGGTTAGGTTTAGATTTGGGGTTTAGATTTGGGGTTAGGTTTAGATTATGGGTTAGGGGTTGGGCTTAGGTTTAGATTTGGTGTTAGGTTGAGATTTGAGGTTTAGATTTGGAATTAGGTTTAGATTTGGGGTTAGGTTTAGATTTGGGGTTTAGATATGGGCTTAGGTTTAGATTTGGGGTTAGGTTTAGATTTGGGGTTTAGATTTGGGGTTAGGTTTAGATTTGGGGTTAGGAGTTGGGGTTAGGTTTAGATTTGGGGTTTAGATTTGGGGTTAGGTTTAGATTTGGGGTTAGGTTTAGATTTGGGGTTTAGATTTGGGGTTAGGTTTAGATTTGGGGTTAGGGGTTGTGGTTAGGTTTAGATTTGGGGTTTAGATTTGGGGTTAGGTTTAGATTTGGGGTTAGGGGTTGGGGTTAGGTTTAGATTTGTGGTTAGGTTTAGATTTGGGGTTTAGATTTGGGGTTAGGTTTAGATTTGGGGTTTAGATTTGCGGTTAGGTTTAGATTTGGGGTTAGGGGTTGGGGTTAGGTTTAGATTTGGGGTTAGGTTTAGATTTGGGATTAGGGGTTGAGGTTAGGTTTAGATTTGGGGTTAGGTTTAGATTTAGGGTTAGGGGTTGGGGTTAGGTTTAGATTTCGGGTTAGGTTTAGATTTGGGATTTAGATTTGGGCTTAGGTTTAGATTTGGGGTTTAGATTTGGGGTTAGGTTTAGATTTGGGGTTAGGTTTAGATCTGGGGTTTAGATTTGGGGTTAGGTTTAGATTTGGGGTTAGGTTTAGATTTGGGGTTAGGTTTAGATTTGGGGTTAGGGGTTGGGGTTAGGTTTAGATTTGGGGTTAGGGGTTGGGGTTAGGTTTAGATGTGGGTTTAGGTTTAGATTTGGGGTTAGGGGTTGTGGTTAGGTTTAGATTTGGGGTTTATATTTGGGGTTAGGTTTAGATTTGGGGTTAGGGGTTGGGGTTAGGTTTAGATTTGTGGTTAGGTTTAGATTTGGGGTTTAGATTTGGGGTTAGGTTTAGATTTGGGGTTAGGGGTTGGGGTTAGGTTTAGATTTGGGGTTAGGTTTAGATTTGGGGTTTAGATTTGGGGTTAGGTTTAGATTTGGGGTTTAGATTTGCGGTTAGGTTTAGATTTGGGGTTAGGGGTTGGGGTTAGGTTTAGATTTGGGGTTAAGTTTAGATTTGGGGTTAGGTTTAGTTTTGGGGTTAGGGGTTGGGTTTAGGTTTAGATTTGGGGTTAGGTTTAGATTTGGGGTTAGGGGTTGGGGTTAGGTTTAGATTTGGGGTTAGGTTTAGATTTGGGGTTAGGTTTAGTTTTGGGGTTAGGGGTTGGGGTTAGGTTTAGATTTGGGGTTAGGTTTAGATTTGGGGTTAGGGGTTGGGGTTAGGTTTAGATTTGGGGTTAGGTTTAGATTTGGGGTTTAGATTTAGGGTTAGGTTTAGATTTGGGCTTAGGGGTTGGGGTTAGGTTTAGATTTGGGGTTAGGTTTAGATTTGGGGTTAGGAGATGGGGTTAGGTTTAGATTATGGGTTAGGTTTAGATTTGGGGTTTAGATTTGGGGTTAGGTTTAGATTTGGGGTTTAGATTTGGGGTAGGGGTTGGGGTTAGGTTTAGATTTGGGGTTTAGATTTGGGGTTAGGTTTAGATTTGGGGTTAGGGGTTGGGGTTAGGTTTAGATTTGGGGTTAGGTTTAGATTTGGGGTTAGGTTTAAATTTGGGGTTAGGGGTTGGGGTTAGGTTTAGATTTGGGGTTAGGTTTAGATTTGGGGTTAGGGGTTGGGTTTAGGTTTAGATTTGGGGTTAGGTTTAGATTTGGGGTTAGGGGTTGGGGTTAGGTTTAGATTTGGGGTTAGGTTTATATTTGGTGTTTAGATTTGGGGTTAGGTTTAGTTTTGGGGTTAGGTTTATATTTGGTGTTTAGATTTGGGGTTAGGTTTAGATTTGGGGTTAGGTTTAGTTTTGGGGTTAGGGGTTGGGGTTAGGTTTAGATTTGGGGTTAGGTTTAGATTTGGGGTTAGGTTTAGATTTGGGGTTAGGGGTTGGGGTTAGGTTTAGATTTGGGGTTTATATTTGGGGTTAGGTTTAGATTTGGGGTTAGGGGTTGGGGTTAGGTTTAGAATTGGGGTTAGGTTTAGATTTGGGGTTTAGATTTGGGGTTAGGTTTAGATTTGGGGTTAGGTTTAGATCTGGGGTATAGATTTGGGGTTAGGTCTAGATTTGGGGTTAGGGGTTGGGGTTAGGTTTAGATTTGGGGTTAGGTTTAGATTTGCGGTTAGGGGTTGGGGTTAGGTTTAGATTTGGGTTAGGTTTAGATTTGGGGTTAGGGGTTGGGGTTAGGTTTAGATTTGGGGTTAGGTTTAGATTTGGGGTTAGGTTTAGATTTGGGGTTAGGGGTTGTGGTTAGGTTTAGATTTGGGGTTTATATTTGGGGTTAGGTTTAGATTTGGGGTTAGGGGTTGGGGTTAGGTTTAGAATTGGGGTTAGGTTTAGATTTGGGGTTAGGGGTTGGGGTTAGGTTTAGATTTGGGGTTAGGGGTTGGGGTTAGGTTTAGATTTGGGGTTAGGGTTAGATTTGGGGTTAGGTTTAGATTTGGGGTTAGGGGTTGGGGTTAGGTTTAGATTTGGGGTTAGGTTTAGATTTGGGGTTAGGGGTTGGGTTTAGGTTTAGATTTGGGGTTAGGTTTAGATTTGGGGTTAGGGGTTGGGGTTAGGTTTAGATTTGGGGTTAGGTTTAGATTTGGGGTTTAGATTTGGGGTTAGATTTAGATTTGGGGTTTAGATTTGGGGTTAGGTTTAGATTATGGGTTAGGGGTTGGGCTTAGGTTTAGATTTGGTGTTAGGTTTAGATTTGAGGTTTAGATTTGGAATTAGGTTTAGATTTGGGGTTAGGTTTAGATTTGGGGTTTAGATATGGGCTTAGGTTTAGATTTGGGGTTAGGTTTAGATTTGGGGTTTAGATTTGGGGTTAGGTTTAGATTTGGGGTTAGGAGTTGGGGTTAGGTTTAGATTTGGGGTTTAGATTTGGGGTTAGGTTTAGATTTGGGGTTAGGTTTAGATTTGGGGTTTAGATTTGGGGTTAGGTTTAGATTTGGGGTTGGGGTTGTGGTTAGGTTTAGATTTGGGGTTTAGATTTGGGTTTAGGTTTAGATTTGGGGTTAGGGGTTGGGGTTAGGTTTAGATTTGTGGTTAGGTTTAGATTTGGGGTTTAGATTTGGGGTTAGGTTTAGATTTGGAGTTTAGATTTGGGGTTAGGTTTAGATTTGGGGTTAGGGGTTGGGGTTAGGTTTAGATTTGGGGTTAGGTTTAGATTTGGGATTAGGGGTTGAGGTTAGGTTTAGATTTGGGGTTAGGTTTAGATTTAGGGTTAGGGGTTGGGGTTAGGTTTAGATTTCGGGTTAGGTTTAGATTTGGAATTTAGATTTGGGGTTAGGTTTAGATTTAGGGTTTAGATTTGGGGTTAGGTTTAGATTTGGGGTTAGGGGTTGGGGTTAGGTTTAGATTTGGGGTTAGATTTAGATTTGGGGTTAGGGGTTGGGGTTAGGTTTAGATTTGGGGTTTAGATTTGGGGTTTAGATTTGGGGTTAGGTTTAGATTTGGGGTTAGCTTTAGATTTGGGGTTTAGATTTGGGGTTAGGTTTAGATTTGGGGTTAGGGGTTGGGGTTAGGTTTAGATTTGGGGTTAGGTTTAGATTTGGGGTTTAGATTTGGGGTTAGGTTTAGATTTGGGGTTAGGTTTAGTTTTGGGGTTAGGGGTTGGGGTTAGGTTTAGATTTGGGGTTAGGTTTAGATTTGGGGTTAGGGGTTGGGCTTAGGTTTAGATTTGGGGTTTAGATTTGGGGTTAGGTTTAGATTTGGGGTTAGGTTTAGATCTGGGGTATAGATTTGGGGTTAGGTCTAGATTTGGGGTTAGGGGTTGGGGTTAGGTTTAGATTTGGGGTTAGGTTTAGATTTGCGGTTAGGGGTTGTGGTTAGGTTTAGATTTGGGTTAGGTTTAGATTTGGGGTTAGGGGTTGGGGTTAGGTTTAGATTTGGGGTTAGGTTTAGATTTGGGATTTAGATTTGGGGTTAGGTTTAGATTTGGGGTTTAGATTTGCGGTTAGGTTTAGATTTGGGGTTAGGGGTTGGGGTTATGTTTAGATTTGGGGTTAGGTTTAGATTTGGGATTAGGGGTTGAGGTTAGGTTTAGATTTGGGGTTAGGTTTAGATTTGGGGTTTAGATTTGGGGTTAGGTTTAGATTTGGGGTTAGGGGTTGGGGTTAGGTTTAGATTTGGGGTTAGGTTTAGATTTTGGGGTTTAGATTTGGGGTTAGGTTTAGATTTGGGGTTAGGTTTAGATCTGGGGTTTAGATTTGGGGTCAGGTTTAGATTTGGGGTTAGGTTTAGATTTGGGGTTTAGATTTGGGGTTAGGTTTAGATTTGGGGTTAGGGGTTGGGGTTAGGTTTAGATTTGGGGTTAGGTTTAGATTTGGGGTTTAGATTTGTGGTTAGGTTTAGATTTGGGATTAGGTTTAGATTTGGGGTTAGGGGTTGGGGTTAGGTTTAGATTTGGGGTTAGGTTTAGATTTGGGGTTAGGTTTAGATTTGGGGTTTAGATTTAGGGTTAGGTTTAGATTTGGGGTTAGGGGTTGGGGTTAGGTTTAGATTTGGGGTTAGGTTTAGATTTGGGGTTAGGAGATGGGGTTAGGTTTAGATTTGGGGTTAGGTTTAGATTTGGGGTTTAGATTTGGGGTTAGGTTTAGATTTGGGGTTTAGATTTGGGGTAGGGGTTGGGGTTAGGTTTAGATTTGGGGTTTAGATTTGGAGTTAGGTTTAGATTTGGGGTTAGGGGTTGGGGTTAGGTTTAGATTTGGGGTTAGGTTTAGATTTGGGGTTGGGTTTAGATTTGGGGTTAGGGGTTGGGGTTAGGTTTAGATTTGGGGTTAGGTTTAGATTTGGGGTTAGGGGTTGGGTTTAGGTTTAGATTTGGGGTTAGGTTTAGATTTGGGGTTAGGGGTTGGGGTTAGGTTTAGATTTGGGGTTAGGTTTAGATTTGGGGTTAGGTTTAGATTTGGGGTTAGGGGTTGTGGTTAGGTTTAGATTTGGGGTTAGGTTTAGATTTGGGGTTAGGGGTTGGGTTTAGGTTTAGATTTGGGGTTAGGTTTAGATTTGGGGTTAGGGGTTGGGGTTACGTTTAGATTTGGGGTTAGGTTTAGATTTGGGGTTAGGGGTTGGGGTTAGGTTTAGATTTGGGGTTTATATTTGGGGTTAGGTTTAGATTTGGGGTTAGGGGTTGGGGTTAGGTTTAGAATTGGGGTTAGCTTTAGATTTGGGGTTTAGATTTGGGGTTAGGTTTAGATCTGGGGTATAGATTTGGGGTTAGGTCTAGATTTGGGGTTAGGGGTTGGGGTTAGGTTTAGATTTGGGGTTAGGTTTAGATTTGCGGTTAGGGGTTGGGGTTAGGTTTAGATTTGGGTTAGGTTTAGATTTGGGGTTAGGGGTTGGGGTTAGGTTTAGATTTGGGGTTAGGTTTAGATTTGGGGTTAGGTTTAGATTTGGGGTTAGGGGTTGGGGTTAGGTTTAGATTTGGGGTTTATATTTGGGGTTAGGTTTAGATTTGGGGTTAGGGGTTGGGGTTAGGTTTAGATTTGGGGTTAGGGGTTGGGGTTAGGTTTAGGTTTGGGGTTAGGTTTAGATTTGGGGTTTAGTTTTGGAATCAGGTTTAGATTTGGGGTTAGGTTTAGATTTGGGGTTTAGATATGGGCTTAGGTTTAGATTTGGGGTTAGGTTTAGATTTGGGGTTTAGATTTGGGGTTAGGTTTAGATTTGGGGTTAGGAGTTGGGGTTAGGTTTAGATTTGGGGTTTAGATTT